>NW_011507446.1:0-1250 GCF_000495115.2 Populus euphratica | reverse complement strand
AAGAATTATTACATTTTTTCTTAATAAATTTTTATGGTATAATTGATAGCAGTGGTATTAAAAATATTATTATTTTTTATTCTAATTAATAATGTTGATCTAAAAACTATTATTATTTGTTCTCTTAATATTATTTTTTTGATATAATCAATATTAAAATTATTATTGTATTGTTTCTTAATATATATTTTCTTAGTATAATTAATAGTATTAATCTCAAAAATATTATTATTTTTGGAGTTATAAATAATATTATTTTTATAATAATTAATAATATTAATAATAAAAAATATTATGATTTGTATTGTAAATATTATTATTTTCAGTAAAATTTATAAAAGTATACTTTATTGTAATTCATATTATTAATAAAATAATTTATGAATTTGAAAGAAAATGCTACATCATTTACTAATTTTACCAAATATATCAAAATATAATTTTATCAAAATAAACCTAATTTTATATTTACTTTTATTTACAAATTACATATAGATTATTAGACGCATGATCCAAAAATAAACTTGAAACCTACCATGTGCATGACCCAAATAACCTTGGGTCCTACACGACCTAGCCTAAGGCTAACTCAAGGCTAGACTCGAGTCAGGTTGGGTAGGACCCAAAATATCCTTAGGTCTTGGCCACATCAAGACCCTAATATGTTTGAGACCTAAGTTAGCAGGACCTAAATAAACTTGAGTTCTGCTCCCAATTTTTTTGGAAGTTAAAGATGAGCTCGCGACGTAGCACGAGACACCTAACTAATTTAATACTATAAATAAATACCATTAAAATTAAAATAATTTAAAACAATAAAAGTAAAAGATAAAGATCACTAACAATAAAAAATATATATTTTTATGCTCTAGTCAATTCTATACAGACACCAACATTTATTGGTTTATTGTCTTTCCCTATTAAGGAAAGAGACATATATATATATATATATATATAGACGCGTGCGCGCAAACTTTTATATAAAAGTAGTTCTCATGTGTAATATATTTCATTATTGTATTATATACAACCGTAAAGATATAAATATAAAGGAATAGTTGCTCTTATGGACAATCATCATAATTAATACAAATACAAAACAAAACTTAACTTGGCATTAGAGCCGCAAAATGATCTAGCCATCTTCCTCCTTATATTCGATCTTCATCTTCTTCTTTAGACTAGGTTGCATCCTTTCTTCTCTTACTAAATGGACACCCAAGAACTTCAACAATCTACTGTCACTGCAT
>NW_011507391.1:0-1298 GCF_000495115.2 Populus euphratica | reverse complement strand
TATTTGTTTACGTGGTTGCTTCTGTGTTTGAAACAACCATAACAAAACAAATCTTTAGTTATATAAAAAATACAATTTATTTTTTATAGGCCAACTATAATTCATGTTTGAAACATTGTTTTGCCAAACAACTCCAAGCTGCTTTTCTTTGAACAGTGTTTTAGTAAATAGTGCAATTCACTCGCACTGTTCACGAGTGAATTGCATTATTCATTTAATGAATAATGCAATTCATTTACACTGTTTACGTGAATATTTTTTTTATAGTGTATTTATTTTTTTAACAGTTTTTTTTTAAAACTAGTTTAGAATGAATTAAATTCACTCACATTGTAATGTGAATAATATTTTTTTTCTCGAAAAACTAGTATAGAGTGAATTAAATTCACTCGCACTGTAATATCAATTTTATACTTGATAATATTTTATCTAATTTTATTACACGCTTAAAAAATTATGAAAATTGTAGTTCTTATCGGATGAATTTAAAAAGCATTATTAACTAAATACATTAAACTACGCTTACAAAATTATAGAAACTTAAAAAATTATGGAAACTGTAGTTCTTATAAAAACTGTAGTTACTTATTTTATAATTTCAATTTAAAAAGCATTATTAATTAAATATATTAAACTACTTTTTATTCAATTTCAATTTTAACCATAATTTTAACTAAACATATATAAATATCATACCAACCTCAGCTAAAAATACTTTTTATAAAATAATTTTTTTAAATTATAACCACAAAAACTACCACAATATAAAACACGCTCTTACACTGCTGCTCTACCACCAACACAATATATCATCATCATTTTCATCATTTTACTATCACTCTTGTTTTTTTAATCATTGTTTAACAAACATTACAAAATGTTTTTTGAATAAAATATTTTCCACACATATAAAATATTTTACACAAAACAAACTCATTCTTCATGGTCAAATATTTTTTAAAATTTTTTTAATTTTAAAATGTATTAAAATAATTTTTTAATGATTCTTTTAGTTTTTAACATCAATGTATTAAAATCATTAAAAAAATATTAAAAAAACATAAACTAATTTTTTTTAAGACAAACACACTTTTAAAAAACATCTAAAAATAAAAATTATTGTACTCCCAAACATTAAATAATCAAATTTGGCTTTGCTTTATCCTGATGAGTTCTTCTTGTTTTTAAAACATTGAATCTGATCTCTAACTATAAAAGTCTTACAATTTGATCCAATTACTTATGATCAATTGAAAAAAAAGAAGAAACTTATATTGGATATAAAACAATGATTTAAT
>NW_011507464.1:751-1243 GCF_000495115.2 Populus euphratica | reverse complement strand
GATATCTGATGTAGACTTTCTTGGAGGGTTTTCATGATAAGGGATATTAATGACAGAAAGGATTTTTGAGATTCTTCCTACATCTATTGTACTAGAAGAGGAAGAGTCTTTTGAGAATCTGGAACTTGTAGAGTGACGATGGAAAGATAGTTTGACTTTGCCATCAGTAAATTGGGTAATGTTTTTGATTTGGACATTGGGTTGAGGTGGTTAAGGGATTTTTAGTGGTGCTGCACCTTCAAGGATCCAGTCTTCTGGAAGAGATATGTCTTTCCATTGGATGGCTTTTGAAATAACAGTGTTTGAGCAGGATAAATCAGTTTGTAGGAGGAGTGTTTCTCCTTTTTGAGAATGAAACTTGTGTTTACTGGCAAAGACTGAGAACATGGCTTTATAGTGTATTTTGAATATGAGAGCAACAGGTATAGAACCTTCAAGCATGTCATAATTATGGGTTTTTATTTGGAGTAGCATACTCTGCAAAATATTCTT
>NW_011507464.1:451-546 GCF_000495115.2 Populus euphratica | reverse complement strand
ATGTATTTATAGTTTCTGGCTAAATGTTTCTGTAAGGACTTCTAGGAGAGGAGTTGTATGGTTTCAAAGGGTTTTGTGAGCTGAATATCTCGTTC
>NW_011507464.1:0-335 GCF_000495115.2 Populus euphratica | reverse complement strand
ACTTTGTACAATTTTCCTGCTTTCAGAAGATTCAGAAGTAGAGGAGGCTGAAATAGAGGTAGTTCTATGGAAAATAGAATCCATTAAGAAGAAAGATAAACTAGGAAACAGGCTGCAGATTATATGGATTTATTGCCCTAGAATTTTAACGGGACTTACACCATTCAGTTGCATTCACCTATTTCTAATGGTCTCTATGTTCTCTGAGAAAACTGTCTTCTATGATACTAATTCTACCTAGATCCCAATAGGCTCTGATACCAGTAGTAAAGGTATCAAAGAAAAATACAAACTGTCTTCTATATATATATATATATATATATATATATATATAT
>NW_011500637.1:78635-112816 GCF_000495115.2 Populus euphratica | reverse complement strand
CTTTTCATGGCTTAGAAATGGAAAATCCATACTTGTATTTAAGGGAATTTGAGGAGGTCTGCAACACATATAATAATTTAAATTGTAGCATGAACACCATCAGATTAAAGCTTTTCCCTTTTTCATTAAAAGATAAAGCTAAATCATGGCTACAAAATTTAAGACCAGGATCCATTCGTGCTTGGGATGAAATGCAACAACAGTTTTTGAAGAAGTTTTTCCCATCTCATAGAACAAACTCTTTCAAGAGACAAATCACCACTTTCACTCAAAAACTAGGAGAAACATTTTACCAATGTTGGGATAGGTATCGAGACTTGCTTAGTACTTGCCCTCATCATGGTTTTGAAACATAGAGATTGGTTTCACATTTCTATGAAGGGTTAACACCTAAAGATAGGCAAATGGTTGAATTGATGTGCAATGGAACTTTTGAAGATAAAGACCCTGATGAAGCAATGGAGTACTTAGACTTGTTAGCTGAAAATGCTCAAAATTGGGACACTGCGGGTACTTATGAGGCACCGAGTAAAACTCAACCTCACACATCTAGTGGAGGCATGTACAACCTTAGGGAAGATCATGACCTTCAAGCCAAGTTTGCATCTTTAGCTAGAAAAGTCGAGGCACTAGAATTGAAAAAGAGTGGTCAATTAAAATCTGTTGAAAACATTGTGTGTCAAATCTGTGAAACAAATGAACACTCAACCAACGATTGTCCAACCTTGCCTTCTTTTAAGGAATGTCTCCATGAACAAGCCCATGCTTTAAACAGTTTCCAAAGGCCCAACCACAACCCATACTCACAAACATACAACCCTGGTTGGAGAAATCACCCAAATTTTAGTTGGAAGAGTGAGAACAACAATGCACAAACTTCACAACCACCGTTTCAAGCACACCACAATTTCCAAAATTCTCATGGATATGCACCTCCTTATGCTCCACCTCCTAGAAGAAATCTTGAGGAAACATTGCATGCATTTATTGAAAAGCAAGAGACAATCAATACTCAACTTGCTCAAAACATGACAGATTTTAAAGATACTCTTGCAAAATTAACATCTGCTCTCATTTTCCAAGAGAAAGGTAAGTTTCCATCTCAACCACAACAAAATCCCAAGGGGCAATACAATGCAAATACAAGTAGTTCCGGAAGTCACCACATGGATCAAGTTAAATCAGTCACTACTCTGCGCAGTGGTAAGGTTATTAAAAAACCCTCTCTTGAACCTTATGAGAAAGATGATGAATCAATCTCTGAGGGTAAGGAAGGGGTTGAATCTGAAAATTATAAAGAAAAGACTGATTCTCCGCCAGCACTTCCATTTCCTCAAGCCATGACCAAACAAAGGAAAGTCAATCACAACTCTGAAATTTTTGAAACTTTCAAACAGGTAAGAATCAATATACCTTTGCTGGATGCTATTAAACAGGTTCCTTCCTATGCTAAATTTTTAAAAGATCTATGCATTGTGAAGAGGAAACTGAATGTGAAAAAGAAAGCCTTTCTAGCCGAACAAGTAAGTGTTATTCTTCAGAACAATAATGCTTTGAAATATAAAGACCCTGGTTGTCCTACAATTTCTTGCTTTATTGGAGAGCATAAAATTGAAAGAGCCTTACTTGATCTCGGTGCTAGTGTGAATTTACTTCCATATTCAGTTTTTCAAAGTCTCAATCTAGGTGAGTTAAAACCAACTTCTATAACTCTTTTACTTGCCGATAGATCTGTAAAAGTGCCTAGAGGAATAATTGAAGATGTGTTAGTACAAGTCAATAAATTCATTTATCCTGTGGATTTTATTGTCTTGGACACAGAACCTGTTGAAGCATGTAATTCATTTCCTGTTATTTTAGGACGTCCGTTTCTTGTAACCTCTAACGCATTGATTAATTGTAGGAATGGACTGATGAAGCTATCATTTGGAAACATGACATTGGAGATGAATATTTTCAACATTTGCAAGCAACCTGGAGATGATAATGATTTACAAGAAGTAGATCATATTGACGAATTAGTTTATGATCAACTTGAATCTATTTTAAGTAAAAATGAGTTGGATGAATTTGAAGATTTGCAAATGATTTATTCTGAGGAAGAAAT
Source organism: Populus euphratica (assembly GCF_000495115.2). Taxonomy (NCBI): domain Eukaryota; kingdom Viridiplantae; phylum Streptophyta; class Magnoliopsida; order Malpighiales; family Salicaceae; genus Populus; species Populus euphratica. The sequence continues at coordinate 110,709 of NW_011500637.1, read as the reverse complement.
CACGAATAAAACACACCAAAAATGTTGATGCGAATCTTTTGTCAATAGTGACAACAGATTCGATATTTGACATCACACGAATCGATGATTACTTTCGTAACGAATCCTTACTTTCTCTTAGTCCAATGCCTTGGTATGATAAAAATATCAATTTTCTTGCTTTAGGAGATTTACCAGCTGATTGGAGTACCCAAGAAAAAGAAAAGTTTTTGAACGAAGTGAAGAGCTTTTATTGTGATGACCCTAACTTATTCAAATATTGTCCTGATCAAATATTTCAAAGATTCATTCCTGACAATGAGGTAAGTAGTGTCATTAAACTTTGTCATTCTGAAGTATGTGGAAGTTATTTCTCGTCAAAAAAGACAGCTGCAAAAATCTTTCAAAATGGATTTTATTGGCCCACCATGTTCAAGGACATGCATGCATTCTGCAAAACCTGTGAAAATTGTCAAAAAGTTGATACTGGTCAAAAAGTTTTCTTTTATAATTCTCAACTCTATGCATTCCCTAAAGAGCTAAGATTAAGATGGAGCAATCCTTATGGGGCCTGTGATATTCAGAATTCAATGAATGACAATGATTTTAAGGAAAATGGACATCGTTTGAAAGCTTACTTTGATAATTTTCCTAGTGAAAATGAATCAACTGGTTTGAATGATCTTGTAGATAAAGGTTGATTATTTTGTTTTTCTCACATTGTTTTTGTGTTTCTTTTTGAGTGATTTTTGGAAGTTTCTCTCACCCCGGTCAAATTGCGGACAACGGTACTCCGTGATTTAAGTCGGTTCTTTCAGTTTCCCATAATAACTGATATTTGTGTATATATTTGTGCAATTCTTTGAATCTCTCTTCTAATTCTCATTTGAAAATGGACACTAATCTTGAAAAATTGAAAAAGTATTTTCCCGCTCTGCCTCAAAATGCGATTACAAAAATTTACCGTGCTAGATGTGCAAGATTGAGATTGTTAATGAATCATGGAATTCCTGAAGATATTCGCTGGTTGATTGAAGCAAAGGTCCGATTATCAGGTGAGTCCTCTAACTTCTTCATTTCACACATGCCTGGAACAGGTAAAATCACTTTTGCAAAGAAACGTCGTGCAAAACGACTAAAAGTCTGTCGTCGATGTGCTAGATGGACTTGTAATACACAATGTCGTTCTTTAGGAACGGTATCTATAAACCGTGAAGATAAAATACAATTCATTAAGGATGGCCTGAGTAAGGAGTCTTTAGATAATCTTCTATTGACTCTTGAGACGCATCCTAGTGGAGATGTGCATCGTGTAATTCATGATTTATGGCCACTATTTCATAAAGAACTTGATCGACTTAGTCTTGGGAATCTGACTAAAAAAGACCCTGTTTGCCAGTTTTTAAGAAAACTGGATGGGAAGCCTATCCCCAACCCATAGAGGGCGTTTAAGCCGTTCTTGGATGTAAAACCAAGAGAAGATGTGAGCCACAATCACAACTACCTGTACATACACATGCTTTTTTCAAAAGTAAATAAATAAATAAATAAAGAGAGAGAGAGAGAGAGAGTGTGAGACTCAAGCTGGCCTACATATAGGTGTTATGATTGCCTTTCTAATTCCTCATCTATAAAACCCTATTTTCCTTCCTTTCATTTCTACTCAACCCATACATTCAACAAATACAGAAGTGTGTAGAAATGGCAAGTTCCTCAAGTCATCAAATAAGAAATATTTGTGTTTTCGGTGGATCTAGTCCTGAGAAAGAAAAGGAATATTTAGAATCAGCAAATCATCTTGGTCAGGTGCTAGTTGAGAGAAAGATTCATTTAGTGTATGGGGGAGGCAGTCCTGGGTTAATGGGAGGTGTGTCAATAGCTGCATTTTTAGGAGGTAGTCAAGTTTTGGGGGTCGTCCCTGAAGCTTTGGCACAAGGGGACATCGTTGGAAAAACAATTGGAGAGGAACTTCAGGTCTCCACAATGTCAGCTCGAATGAATGCAATGTTTAACCATGCTGATGCCTTCATTGCTTTACTAGGTGGTCTAGGCACATTGGAAGAGATCTTTCATATTTCCTCTTGGGCTCAACTGCACATTCACCATAAACTCATAGGTTTGTTAAATGTTAATGGTTATTATGATAAATTGTTGTCTTTTCTTGATCATGCTGTGGAACAAGAATTTCTAACATCTTCTGCACGACAAATCATAATCTCTGCTGCTACTGCTGAACAATTAATTGACCAACTACAATCTTTCATTCCTGTGATTAATCCTTCCATGAGTCGCATAAATTGGTCATCTAAGGAAAGCCGTAAAAAGCTTAGATTGGATTTGAGCCTTCATTTGTGAATTTTTGTGTCTTTTGGTTTTATTATTATGTTTTTTTTATTTCTTATTTTTGTTTTAGTGTGTTTCAGGTTTGTTGGTGTTCGTTATTTCAGGTGATATCTTCTATACTCTACCTTTCTACCTTAGCACATTGAGGACAATGTCTCGTTTTGGTTGGGGGGAGAGGGTAGTAGTTGATAAAAAAAAAAATTATTTTTCATTTCATAAAGCATGTGCATAATTGTTGTTACTAGGATGGCAGAGTAAAGGAGTTCTTTTGTTAAAGTGACTCTTGAGACGCATCTTAGTAATCATTCTTAACAAGGTCTATTATAATACTTCCTGAAATATTCAGGTTTACAAACTCTCATATTGTTACCACTTAATTCTGCTCATATACTTATTTAACATGTATTCTTAAACCTTAATTTACACACACACACTTTAACATATGATTGTGGGTTGCATATTGGATTATTACATTATTTATGTTCTTTTGTTAAAGGTAACAACTAAGGGAAAGGGATTGTATATAATTAAGAAAAAAAAACATGAAAAAAAAAGAAAAAAAAGAAAAAAAAGAAAAAATGATGAAGGGATTGTATATAATTAAAAAAAACATGAAAAAAAAGAAAAAAAGAAAAAAAAATGATGATAATAAAAATGTAGATAAGTTTGGTTTCGTAGCCTCCCTAACCTAAGCAATTAAGCCCGTAGGGGTGTCTTAACACCTAATACCCTAAAGTCAACTGACTTGGGAGCTATTGGCCCAACGCTTGTTACATGGGTTGAGGAGAAAAGCTTAAGGGAATCAAACATTGCACTATCTACATATCAGTATCTGCGACCCGAGTTACTAAGCTCGTAGGGGTGTCTTAACACGTAATGCCCTAATACCAACTGGTCTGGGAGTCATTAGCTGAAAGCTCGTTACATGGGTTAAAGATGCATGTTGTTTTTAAATTATATGTATATATATTTAAAAAAAAAAGAAGAAAAAAAAAAGACAAAAATAATAATCCCAGCCCAAGGAAGTTAACCTTAAACATTAGAACAAAAATTTTGTTTTCATCCAAGAAAAGCCCCATAATTATGTGTTGATACATTGAGCACAAAAGAAAGGTTTATTAATATCTTGTTAAGAGGTATTGAGCAGATATATAAATTTAATGAGAGTTTGTTTATCTGGATAGATTAATGGAAGTTAAATGATGAATACCTTGCTTTGTGAAATTTACAAATTTGTTTTCTATTTTAACGCTTTGATTACTAGGGACTAGTAATAAGCTGGTTGGGGGGTGTGATTAGTACTTAAAAGTGCATTTTTATCATGGTTTTATATCATCATTTTGCACTTAAAGTATCAATAACTCCTTAACTAAAATATGTTTTATAATAATGTATCTAATAATATAAGATACCTATAATTTGTGGTAAATGTCTATTTTTAATGCAGGCCTATCACATAAATGAAAATATTGATTGATGACTTTAAGAACTTAAATTGCAAAGGCAAAGAGATGGTCAAACTTAGAAAAGAGATGTCGGTGCAATCCAAACCGGAACACTGTTCGGTAATTGGGTCATATCTGGAGCTACACATCTCAAATTTAGGTCCAATTTATATGGATGGAAAGGTAAGACATAGGCCTACAACTTTCATATGGAGCCCAAGATCTAAAAAGGCCATTATCAAGTCCAAATTGTAACAACAACAAAGAAGCCCGAATCTGTCTTCCAGCCCGAGCACTGTTCGGTATTTTGGCCATATCTGGAGTTCTAGAAGTCCAAATGAGCTGAATGTTTTACACAAGAAAGCTGAGACAATTGGCTACAACTTTCATGTTTGCAACTAGCTCCAATTTTGATAATTGCCTACAACTTTCATGTTTGCAACTGGCTCCAGTTTTGACGTTATCAATGACGTTTTGGGCAGACAAGAGAAGATAAGGATTGTCACCAAGTCAAAAGTTGGCCACCCACTTATCAATTAGTCATCAAATCAATAGTTCCCAATTTTGGCCTATAAAAGGAGGCATTTGCCATGCATTTAGGCATCTTGGTTTCCAGATCAAGATCATGCTCTTCCTTTCTCTCTTTGTATTTTTTGTAATGTTTATGTTTTGCTTTCATTAATATTAAGTTTATGCCTTTCATTTCCTTTTCTTTACTTAGTTAACTTTTATGTTCTTATTTTGTTTATCTATTTTGCTTTCTTTCATTATGTCTAGCTAAGTTAGTTATGTCAAGGTGAAAAGGTTACACTAATGGTGTAAGAATAAGTATAATGTAAACTAAATATGGACTTTAATGATTGATACTAACATGTTTTATATTTGTTATCTTGTTCACTCTTTAATACTTTGCTTGTTAAATGACTAATCTTGATTTATGTTGTATAACACTTGGTACAACAAATGCTTGACACTTTCATAGCCCATAATGTATGGTATAACCGACACCTGAGCTATGAAAGGAACTTGATTTGTTGTTAACATAAGTTATAATCATGAATGCTTGACGAGATTTACAAGTATTAGCATTAATTGAATAAGATGACTAATGTAATCATGTTAACAATATATAATCTGATTGGAACCTCCTTTGTGTGTGGTTTCCAATTCAATAATAAGAGTTTATATTATACTTGTTTGATATACCATTAGTGGAACCTCTAACCTTGACATTTGTTATTATTATTGCTTAATCCTTGCTTTAATATTTCATCTCTAAGTTCTCATCATCATCATCTTCTTCTTCTTCTCTTTCTTTATTATTATTATTATTATTATTGTTACTATTGTTGTTGTTATTATTGTTGTTTTATAATTGTTGTTTATAATTTGTACAATTAACCTCCCTGTGGTTCGACCCCGGTCTTGCCGGGTTATTTATTAGTTCGACACTCCTGCACTTGGGAGAAGACAACAATCTTTTCGTCGTGTCAATGTCTAGCTAAGTTTATTATGTCAAGGTGAAAAGGTTACACTAATGGTGTAAGAATAAGTATAATGTAAACTCAATATGGACTTTAATGTTTACTACTAACATGTTTCGTGCTTGTTAACTTGTTCTCTCTTTAAAACTTTGCTTGTTAAATGACTAATCTTGATGTATGTCAAATAACACTTGGTACAACAAATGCTTGGCACTTTCATAGCCCATACTGTATAGTATAACCGACACCTGAGCTATGAAAGGAACTTGATTTATTGTTAACATAAGTTAGAATCATGAATGCTTGGCTAGATTTACAAGTATTAGCATTAATTGAATAAGATGACTAATGTAATCATGTTAACAATCTATAATCTAATTGGAACCTCCTTTGTGTGTGGTTTCCAATTAACTAATAAGAGTTTATACTATACTTGTTTGACATACCATTAGTGGAACCTCTAACCTTGACATTTGTTGTTATTATTGTTTAATCCTTACATTAATTTTTCATCTCCAAGTTCTCATCATCTTCTTCTTCTTCTTTTTCTTTATTATTATTATTATTATTATTATTATTATTATTATTATTACTACTACTACTACTACTACTATTATTATTATTATTATTATTGTCACTGTTGTTATTATTGTTATTACTATTATTATTGTTGTTGTTATTATTATTATTGTTGTTGTACTATTGTCGTTTATAATTTGTACAATTAACCTCCCTGTGGTTCGACCCCGGTCTTGCCGGGTTATTTATTACTTCGACACTCCTGCACTTGGGAGAAGACATCAATCTTTTCGTCGTTTCAGGTACACATGAGTGAATCCTCACCTAGTGAACCTTCAAACCATGAACAAGTCCAAGCCATCACTACCCTTAGAAGTGGAAAGATTGTTGACAAAGGTATAGGTTTTAGGATTCCTGAAGGTAGTGTGAAATCTAGGGAAAGTGAAGAGGGAATCAAAACACAAGTGACAAATGAGAGTTTGAGTGACAAAGAAGGCAAGATAAATGAGAAAGAGATGAGTGAGAAAGGAGATGAATCAAGAAAAATTGGAGTCAAAGTGAGTGATTTAGAATTTGTTCCTAGAGCACCATTTCCACAAAGGTTAGGGAAACCTAAACAAGATCTTATGAACTCAGAAATCTATGAATTGTTCAAACAAGTGAAAGTCAATATTCCACTCTTTGATGTAATTAAACAAGTTCCATCTTATGCAAAGTTTCTTAAGGATTTATGCACAATCAAAAGGAGATTGAATGTGAAAGAAAGAGCTTTTCTAACTGAACATGCTAGTGCCATCATCCAGTTTAAGACCCCTCCCAAATACAAAGATCCTGGTTGTCCTACCATTTCATGCATTATTGGAAGTCATAAGATAGATCAAGCTTTGTTGGATTTAGGAGCAAGTGTGAATTTAATACCCTACACTGTTTACAAACAATTAGGTTTAGGAGAAATCAAGCCTACTCGAATCACCCTTCAATTAGCTGATAGGTCAATCAAGATTCCCAGGGGTATAGTTGAGGATGTGTTGGTCCAAGTAGATAAATTCTACTTTCCTGTTGATTTTGTAGTGTTAGACACCATACCAATTCAAGGTTCTAATGCTCCCATCCCAGTCATTTTAGGGAGACCTTTCCTAGCTACATCCAATGCCTTAATTAACTGTAGGAATGGGGTGATGAAATTGTCTTTTGGGAATATGACTGTGGAGATGAACATATTCAATGTCTCCAAAAAAATTGGGGAACATGAGGACATTAGAGAGGTAGATTTGATCCAAACAGTTTGTCAAGAACACTTTGAGAGAGTGTGGATCAAGGATCCATTGGAGAGAAATTTAATTCATGATGAAAGATTTTGTTCTTTGGAATATGTTGATGAGGAAGTAAGAGAACTCGAGACTTATCTAGATCCAATGCCTATTATGTCAATAGGTCAATGGACCCCATCGTTTGAGCCTTTGATTTCACCCCATGTGAAAGTTGAGGCATCTCTTGTCCAGCCTTATAAACCAGAAAGGAAGCCTTTACCGAGTGATCTTAAGTATGCATTTCTAGGGGAAGATGAATCATATCCTATTGTGATCTCATCAAAACTTAGCATAGAGCAAGAACAAAAACTTTTGAGAGTGGTGAGAAAACACAAGAAAGCAATTGGGTGGAAAATTACTGACTTGAAAGGAATTAGCCCTCTTTTATGTACACATAGAATCTATCTTGAAGAAGAGGCTAAATCTGTGAGGCAAATACAAAGACGATTGAACCCAAAAATGAAGGAAGTAGTGAGAGGTGAAGTGCTTAAGCTACTTGATGCAGGTATCATTTACCCTATTGCAATCTCAAAATGGGTTAGTCCAACCCAAGTTGTCCCTAAAAAATCTGGAGTCACGGTAGTGAAGAATGAAAATAATGAGCTGGTACCAACTAGAATCCAAACTGGATGGCGTATGTGCATTGATTATCATGAATTGAACATGGTGACTAGGAAGGACCATTTTCCGCTTCCATTTTTAGACCAAGTGCTTGAAAGAGTAGCTGGAAGAGCTTTCTATTGTTTTCTTGATGGATACTCAGGTTACAACCAAATTGAGATTTCTTTAGAAGACCAAGAAAAAACCACTTTCACTTGTCCTTTTGGTACCTATGCTTATAGAAGAATGCCTTTTGGTTTGTGTAATGCACCAACCACATTTCAAAGGTGTATGATGAGTATCTTTAGTGACATGGTGGAAAATTTTTTGGAAGTTTTCATGGATGATTTTTCAGTTTATGGGGATTCTTATGAGTTGTGTCTAATGCATTTAGAAAAAGTCCTTGAAAGATGTGAAGAGAGCAATCTTGTACTCAATTGGGAGAAGTGTCATTTTATGGTGACATATGGCATTGTCTTAGGTCACATTGTCTCTTCAAAAGAAATAGAGGTAGATAAGTCAAAAGTGGAAATCATTCAAAAATTACCTACCCCTAGGACTGTGAAAGATGTGAGATCCTTTTTAGGACATGCTGGTTTTTATCGAAGATTCATTCATTCTTTTAGTACCATTGCCAAACCATTGTGTAACTTGTTGTCACAAGATGTCCAATTTGATTGGACACCAAAATGTCAAGAAGCTTTTGAAAAGCTTAAAGGGTTGTTGACAACTGCACCAATCATGCAAGCTCCTGATTGGTCTTTACCATTTGAACTAATGTGTGATGCTAGTGATTTTGCGGTTGGGGCTGTCTTAGGGCAAAAAAAAGACAAGAAACCTCATGTCATATATTATGCTAGCAAGACTTTGAATGATGCTCAATTGAATTACACTACAACTGAAAAAGAACTCTTAGCTGTGGTCTTTGCATTAGACAAGTTTAGGTCTTATTTGGTTGGATCTCTTGTTATTGTTTTCACTGATCATGCAGCATTGAAATATTTGCTCACAAAACAAGATGCCAAGCCACGTTTGATTCGATGGATCCTCCTACTCCAAGAGTTTAACCTTGAAATTCGAGATAAAAAGGGAGTAGAGAATGTAGTGGCTGATCATTTGTCTCGTCTTTCAAGCTATAAGACCATAATTGATGAATCTCCAATAAATGAACTCTTTGCTGATGAAAATTTATTTTGTGCAGGTATTGTCTCCTACATTGGTTCTCCATGGTATGCTGACATAGCAAATTACCTAGCCACAAGTCAGATTCCTTCTCATTGGTCTAAACTTGACAAACAAAAATTCTTGCGCAATGTGCGCACCTTTTTTTGGGATGACCCCTACCTATTTAAATACTTTCCTGACCAAATTATTAGGCGGTGCATCCCTGATCATGAAATTCCAAGTGTCATTAATTTTTGTCATGCATTAGCCTGTGGTGGGCATTTCTCTTCCAAGAAAACCACTGCCAAAATCTTGCAGTGTTGTTTTTATTGGCCCACCATGTTTAAAGATGTTCATGCCTTCTGTGTTGCATGTGACCGATGCCAACGACTAGGTAGCCTCACTAGGCGTAACATGATGCCCCTTAACCCCATCCTTGTTTTGGAAATATTTGATTGTTGGGGGATTGATTTCATGGGACCTTTTCCAAGTTCATTTGGTTACCAATTCATCCTTGTAGCTGTTGATTATGTGTCTAAATGGGTGGAGGCCATTGCATCTCAAACCAATGACCATCGAGTTGTGGTCAAATTCTTGAAAGAAAATATTTTCTCTCATTTTGGCATGCCCCGGGCTATGATTAGTGATGGGGGAAAAAATTTTTGTAACAAACCCGTTGGGATTTTGATGAGAAAATATGGTGTAATTCACAAGGTCAGTACCCCCTATCACCCACAAACTAGTGGCCAAGCTGAGTTGGCAAATAGGGAGATCAAGAACATTTTAGAGAAAACAGTCAATCCAAACCGTAAAGATTGGTCCCTCCGACTAGTTGATGCTTTGTGGGCATATCGCACTGCTTATAAGACCTCTTTAGGAATGTCTCCTTATAGGCTAGTTTATGGAAAGCCTTGTCATCTCCCTGTTGAGATTGAGCACCGTGCATATTGGGCCATTCGGCAATTCAATGACAATGAAAACGAGGTTGGCAAAAATAGAAAGCTTCAATTGGATGAATTAGAGGAGTTGAGAAATGATGCATTTGAAAATGCAAAAATTTCAAAACATAAGATGAAAACTTTGCATGATAAACATATTCTTAGAAAATTATTTCATGTTGGTCAAAAGGTTCTCTTGTATAATTCACGATTACATCTCTTTCCTGGGAAGTTGAGGACAAAATGGATTGGTCCATTTGTGATTAAATCCATCTCTGAGCATGGTGCATTTGAGGTAGAAAATCCCAAGAATGGAAATATTTTCAAAGTAAATGGTCATCGATTGAAACCTTATCTTGAAAACGTTGTGGCTGAAGTTGAGACATTGGATCTTGAAGATCCAATACCATTGTAGTATTAGAAGTAATGAGTTTTTATTTTTATTTTTCATTTTTATTATTTTTTTCATTTGTATTTTTTTCTTCTTTCTTCCATCTCTTATATTTTCTTGTTCATGCATTTGGGACAATGCATTATTTTAAGTTGGGGGGTGTGAGGTTCTTTATTTTCAAAAAAAAAACATCAATGTTTTCTTTTAGTTGTGATATGCAGGTTAAAAAAAAAATCAAGCAAGAAGTCAACTCATGCCTAATTCAAGTAGACATTCATCATTGAAAACAGAAGGGGACTAACTATTTTCTAATCTTTATACTTTTCTTCTCTTTCTCTTTTACATTGAGGATAATGTAAAACTTAATTATAGATATTTCATTATGTTGAATGCTTGAGATAACCATGCTTGTTAAAAAAAAAAAAAAAAACTTGCATTCGTATGTGAATGAGACTTGTTTAGGATATCATTACATTTTTGGATTCATTATTATGTTGAACATTGCATGCTTTAATTTGGGATAGATAATATCTTATAAAGCAAGATATAGCATACTTTTTTTTTTTTAAGATTACTGAAGTACATCTTTCCTTGTAAAAGTTGTGTGAGTTGTGTGATTATGCATGAAAGATGAGTATGATGCTTTACTTGTGATTATCCCTTTTGATCCAGTCTTAAACAAGGTTTAAGTAAATAGAGTAATAATTATTACACAAATAAATAATTAACAAGCTAGGTAACAAAACAAAAAAAAACTCAAGAGAAATTAAATTAACAATAACTTGGTTGAAAATAATTGATGGATTTGTTTTCAAAGATGAAAAAGTGTAAATAGATTTTAAATGACAAGAAAAAATAAGTCTTGGTTCAAATCAATTTTAATGGTGATGTATTGGTGATTTCTTCAACATATATAAGATAACTCAACCTAATATCAACGATGGTGATATTAGATCAGAATATATTACAATGAAGTTTAGAAAGATGAAGATTGATTATTGCTTAAGAATGAACAAGTACTTTCATATTAAGTAAGACATTGAATCAAGCAATCTCTATACCAAAACTAAAGTTTGTGCATAAAAATTCAAGATTATAACATTACCTAAATGATTTCTAAAATTTCTTTGCAATAATAAATCATTCATGAAGAAAATGAGAATATAAACGTTAAGATTCATTCATATCCTAAAGAACTCACCTCAATCACCATTATCCTTGATTTGGATCCAAGAAAGAGTTTAGCCAACCATGGTTATATATAAGAACACTTCAATAAACATGAAATAACTTGAATTAAACTGAAATAATAAGTTTTACAAACTAAAGAACCGAAATCTATAAAGAAGAACACAACACAATTTCAGAAAAAATTCGGACACAAATCTAACTCTAACTGTGGACAGAAATTTGACCCTCTTAGAAGCCCCCCCTGGAAAAGTCTATTAGAGACATATTTATAGGAAATTTTGTCCCCTTTCCATATCATTAAAGAACAGATCATTTGGACACCTGAGTCAAAAGTTATGGGCAAAACACCGAAAGGTGTTCTGAAAAATCAAATCAGGACAGCTTTGCAACCACTTTGGTGCACGTTTTTCTTCCTCATTTATGAGCTATCTCTTTCTTCTTTTTGACCCAAAATAATGTAAAAATGTCCCCTCCAGCTTTCCATCCATGTGCTTGCCTTCTTGGATCAATGGATTACCCAAAATAAATCAATTATTGTTGTGTGGACATGTAAGATCATGAATTGTGTTTGGGCTGATTTGAAGGTTGATTTGGAGCTGAATTTAAGCATCAAATAAGTATACAAATATACCTATTATTTGGGCTAAGATTGACATTGAAACCTTGAGTGTTTAATGGTTGAAGTTTGCACACAACATAAGGCAAGTTTGGGCTTAAAATAGATCATATGATATTCTTTTCTAGAATTGGAATAGAATTGATTTTTGGGACAAATTTGGAGCACTTATTTGAACCAAGATTTGCTTCAATCTTCAACTAAATGTCTCTTCAATTCTTTGTTCTGAATTCCGACGTTGAATTTCCTGAATTAATTCATTTAAGCTCCAAAAACCTATCGAAATATTAAAACAAACTTCATTACTGAAAAGCACACTAATTATTATAAAAAAAACCAAATAAAAACAATAAATATATATGTAAAATAAGAGACTTAATGACACTTTTGATGCACAATCAGCGGTCAAGCAAGCATGGTTAAACATTGCATTCATTCGAGCCGACATTGTGGAGACCTGAAGTTCCTCTCCAATTGTTTTTCCAATGATGTTCCCTTGTGCCAAAGCTTCAGGGACGACCCCCAAAACTTGACTACCTCCTAAAAATGCAGCTATTGACACACCTCCCATTAACCCAAGACTGCCTCCCCCATACACTAAATGAATCTTTCTCTCAGCTAGCACCTGACCAAGATGATTTGCTGATTCTAAAAACTCCTTTTCTTTCCCAGGACTAGATCCACCGAAAACACAAATATTTCTTATATGATGACCTGAGGAACTTGCCATTTCTACACACTTCTGTATTTGTTGAATGTATAGATTGAGTAGAAATGAAAGGAAGGAAGAGGGGATTTTATAGATGAGAAATTAAAAAGCTAATCAAACCACCAATATGTAGGCCAGCTGCAGTCTCACACACACTTTCTCTCTCTTTATTTATTTCTTTTTTTAAAAAAAAAAAAGCATATGTATAGGTGGTTGTGATTGTGGCTCACATCTTCCCTTGGTTTTACGTCCAAGAACGGCTTAAACGCCCTCTATGGGTCGGGGATAGGCTTCCCATCTAGTTTTCTTAAAAACTAGCAAACATGGTCTTTTTTAGTCAAATTCCCAAGACTATGTCAAGCATGTTCTTTATGAAAATGGGTTCATAAGTCATGAATTGCACGATACTTATCTCGACTATGATGAGACTTAAGAGTCAATAGAAGATTATCTAAAGACTCTCTGTGTTTTGAAATAAATCCCACCTTTTGACAATTTTCATAGTTTTTACAGAATGCATGTGACTCCTTGAATATGGTGGGCCAGTAAAATCCACTTTGTAAGATTTCTACAGTCCTCTTTTTTGACGAGAAATGATCCCCACGTGCCTTAGAGTGACAAAATTTAATGAAATTACTTACCTCATTATTGGGAAAGCATCTTTGAAATATTTGATCAGGACAATAATTGAATAAGTAAAGGTCATCCCAATAAAAGTTTTGCACGTTGCTAAAAATTTTTCTTTTGTCTTCGGTACTCCAGTGAGCTGGCAAAAATCCTGAAGCAAGAAAATTGATATGTTTAGCAAACCAAGGCATTGAACTAAGAGAAAGTAGAGATTCATCAGGAAAGTAATCATTGATTGGTGTGATGTCGGGTGTCGAATCTGTTGTCACTTTTGATAAAAGATCCGCATCAACATTTTCGTTGCCTTTTTCATCATCGATGTCTTCCTGATTGGTCATGGAATGAGGAAATGGAAGTGGTGGCAGGGAATCAGTCTTTTCCTTGCAATATTCAGATTCAACCCCTTCCTTACCCTTAGAGATTGACTCATCATCTTTCTCACAAGGTTCAAGAGTGGGTTTTTTAATAACCTTACCACTGCGAAGAGTAATGATTGATTTGACTTGATCCATGTGTTGACTTCCAGGACTACTTGCATTTGCATTGTATTGCTGACACGACTAAAAGATTGATGTCTTCTCCCAAGTGCAGGAGTGTCGAAGTAATAAATAACCCTGCAAGACCGAGGTCGAACCACAGGGAGGTTAATTGTACAAATTATAAATAACAATAACACAACAACAATAACAATAACAATATATATCAAACAAGTATAGTATAAACTCTTATTATTGAATTGGAAACCACACACAAAGGAGGTTCCAATCAGATTATATATTGTTAACATGATTACATTAGTCATCTTATTCAATTAATGCTAATACTTGTAAATCTCGTCAAGCATTCATGATTATAACTTATGTTAACAACAAATCAAGTTCCTTTCATAGCTCAGGTGTCGGTTATACCATACATTATGGGCTATGAAAGTGCCAAGCATTTGTTGTACCAAGTGTTATATAACATAAATCAAGATTAGTCATTTAACAAGCAAAGTATTAAAGAGTGAACAAGATAGCAAATATAAAACATGTTAGTATCAAACATTAAAGTCCATATTAAGTTTACATTATACTTATTCTTACACCATTAGTGTAACCTTTTCACCTTGACATAATTAACTTAGCTAGACATAATGAAAGAAAGCAAAATAGATAAACAAAATAAGAACATAAAAGTTAACTAAGTAAAGGAAAGGAAATGAAAGGCATAAACTTAATATTAATGAAAACAAAGCATAAAAAATACAAAGAGAGAAAGGAAGAGCATGATCTTGATCTGGAAATCAAGATGCCTAAATGCATGGCAAATGCCTCCTTTTATAGGCCAAAAATGGGAACTATTGATTTGATGACTAATTGATAAGTGGGTGACCAACTTTTGACTTGGTGACAATCCTTATCTTCTCTTGTCTGCCCAAAACGTCATTGATAACGTCAAAATTGGAGCCAGTTGTAAACATGAAAGTTGTAGGCAATTGTCTCAGCTTTCTTGTGTAAAAATTTCAGCTCATTTGGACTTCTAGAACTCCAGATATGGCCAAAATACCGAATAGTGCTCGGGCTGGAAGACAGATTCGGGCTTCTTTGTTGTTGCTACAATTTGGACTTGATAATGGCCTTTTTAGATCTTGGGCTCCATATGAAAGTTGTAGGCCTATGTCTTACCTTTCCATCCATATAAATTGGACCTAAATCTGAGATCTGTAGCTCCAGATATGACCCAATTACCGAACAGTGTTCCGGTTTGGATTGCACCGACATCTCTTTTCTAAGTTTGGCCATCTCTTTATCCTTGCAATTTAAGTTCTTCAAGTCATCAATCAATCCTTTCATTTATGTGATAGGCCTGCATTAAAAATAGACATTTACCATAAATTATAGGTATCTTATATTATTAGATACATTATTATAAAACATATTTTAGTTAAGGAGTTATTGATACTTCAAGTGCAAAATGATGATATAAAACCATGATAAAAATGCACTTTTAAGTACTAATCACACCCCCCAACCAGCTTATTACTAGTCCCTAGTAATCAAAGCGTAAAATAGAAAAACAATTTGCAAATTCCACAAAGCAAGGTATTCATCATTTAACTTCCATTAATCTATCCAGATAAACAAACTCTCATTAAATTTATATATCTGCTCAATACCTCTTAACAAGATATTAATAAACCTTTCTTTTGTGCTCAATGTATCAACACATAATTATGGGGCTTTTCTTGGAAGAAAACAAAATTTTTGTTCTAATGTTTAAGTTTAACTTCCTTGGGTTGGGATTATTATTTTTGTCTCTTTTTTTTTTCTTCCTTTTGTTTTAAATATATATACATATAATTTAAAAACACCATGCATCTCAACCCATGTAACAAGCGTTGGACCAATAGCTCCCAAGTCAGTTGACTTTAGGGTATTAGGTGTTAAAACACCCTTTTAGGCCAATAGCTCCCAAGTCAGTTGACTTTAGGGTATTAGGTGTTAAAACACCCCTTCGGGCTTAATTGCTTAGGTTAGGGAGGCTACGAAACCAAACTTATCTACATTTTTATTATTATCATTTTTTTTCTTTTTTTTTCTTTTTTTTCTCTTTTTTTTTTTTATTTTTTTTCTTTTTTTTAATTATATACAATTCATTTCCCTTAGTTGTTACCTTTAACAAAAGAACATAAATAATGTAATAATCCAATGTGCAACCCACAATCATATGTTAAAGTGTGTGTGTGAAAATTAAGGTTTAAGAATACATGTTAAATGAGTATATGAGCAGAATTAAGTGATAATAATGCAGGAGTTTGTAAATTAAGAATACATTTTAAATAAGTATATGAGTTTGTAAATCTGAATATTTCAAGAAGTATTATAATCAATACGAGAGTTTGTAAACCTGAATATTTCAGGAAGTATTATAATAGACCTTGTTAAGAATGGTTACTAAGATGCGTCTCAAGAGTCACTTTAACAAAAGAGCTCCTTTACTCCGCCATCCTAGTAACAACAATGTTGCATATGCTTTATGAAATGGAAAATAATTTTTTTTTTTTATCAACTACTACCCTCTCCCCCCAACCAAAACGAGACATTGTCCTCAATGTTCTAAGGTAAAAAGATAGAGTATAGAAGATATCACCTGAAATAACGAAAACTGACAAACCTGAAACACACTGAAATAAAAATAAGAAATAACAAAACACAATAATAAAACAAAACAACACAAAAATTACAAATGAAGACTCAAATCTAATCTAAGCTTTTTACGGCTTTCCTTAGATGACCAATTTATGCGATTCATGGAGAGATGAATTACAGGAATGAAAGATTGTAGTTGGTTAATCAATTGTTCAGTAGTAGCAGTAGAGATTATGATTTGTCTTGCAGAAGATGTTAGAAATTCCTGTTCCACAGCATGATCAAGAAAAGACAATAACTTATCATAATAACCATTAACATTTAACAAACCTATGGGTTTATGGTGAATGTGCAGTTGGGCCCAAGAGGAAATATGAAAGATCTCTTCCAATGTGCCTAGACCACCTGGTAAAGCAATGACGGCATTAGCATGGTTAAACATTGCATTCATTCGAGCCGACATTGTGGAGACCTGAAGTTCCTCTCCAATTTTTTTTCTAATGATGTCCCCTTGTGCTAAAGCTTCGGGGACAACCCCCAAAACTTGACTACCTCCTAAAAATGCAGTTATTGACACACCTCCCATTAACCCAAGACTGCCTCCCCCATACACTAAATGAATCTTTCTCTCAGCTAGCACTTGACCAAGATGATTTGCTGATTCTAAACACTCCTTTTCTTTCCCAGGACTAGATTCACCGAAAACACAAATATTTCTTATATGATGACTTGAGAAACTTGCCATTTCTACACACTTCTATAGTTGTTGAATGTATGGGTTGAGTAGAAATGAAAGGAAAGAAGAGAGGGTTTTATAGATGAGAAATTAGAAAGCTAATCATACCACCTATATGTAGGCCAGTTGGAGTCTCACACACACACACTTTCTCTCTCTTTATTTATTTCTTTTTTTTTAAAAAGCATATGTATAGGTGGTTGTGATTGTGGCTCACTTCTTCCCTTGGTTTTACGTCCAAGAACGGCTTAAACGCCCTCTATGGGTCGGGGATAGGCTTCCCATCTAGTTTTCTTAATAACTAGCAAACAAGGTCTTTTTTAGTCAGATTCCCTAGACTATGTCAAGCATGTTCTTTATGAAAATGGGTTCATAAGTCATGAATTGCACGATACTTATCTCGACTATGATGAGACATAAGAGTCAATAGATTAACATCTAAAGACTCTCTGTGTTTTGAAATAAATCCCACCTTTTGACAATTTTCACAGTTTTTGCGGAATGCATGTGACTCCTTGAATATGGTGGGCCAGTAAAATCCACTTTGTACGATTTCTACAGTCCTCTTTTTTGACGAGAAATGATCCCCACGTGCCTTAGAGTGACAAAATTTAATGAAATTACTTACCTCATTATCGGGAAAGCATCTTTGCAATATTTGATCAGGACGATAATTGAATAAGTGAGGGTCATCCCAATAAAAGTTTTGCACGTTGCTCAAAAATTTTCTTTTGTCTTCGATACTCTAGTGAGCTGGCAAAAATCCTGAAGCAAGAAAATTGATATTTTTAGCAAACCAAGGCATTGAACTAAAACAAAGTAGAGATTTATCAGGAAAGTAATCATCGATTGGTGTGATGTCGGGTATCGAATCTGTTGTCACTTTTGATAAAAGATCCGCATCAACCTTTTCGGTGCCTTTTTCATCATCGATTTCTTCCTGATTGCTAATGGCATGAGGAAATGGAAGTGCTGGCAGGGAACAGTCTTTTCCTTGCAATATTCAGATTCAACCCCTTCCTTACCCTTAGAAATTGACTCATCATCTTTCTCACAAGGTTCAAGAGTGGGTTTTTTAATAACCTTGCCACTACGAAGAGTGATGACTGATTTGACTTGATCCATGTGTTGACTTCTAGAACTACTTGCATTTGCATTGTATTGCCCCTTTGGATTTTGTTGTGGTTAAGATGGAAACTTACCTTTCTCTTGGAAACTGAGAGCAGATGTTAATTTCGCAAGAGTATCTTTAAAATCTGTCATGTTTTGAGCAAGTTGAGTATTGATTGTCTCTTGCTTTTCAATGAATGCATGCAATGTTTCCTCAGGATTTCTTCTAGGAGGTGGAGCATAAGGAGATGCATATCCTCAAGATTTTTTTTCTAGAAGGTGGAGCATAAGAAGGTGCATATCCATGATAATTTTGGAAATTATGGTGTGTTTGAAACTGTGGTTGTGAAGTTTGTGCATTATCACTCTTCCAACTGACTTGAAACTGTGGTTGTGAAGTTTGTGCATTGTCACTCTTCCAATTGAAATTTTGGTGATTTCTCCAACCAGGATTGTATGTTTGCAAATATGGGTTATGATTGGGCCTTTCAAAACTGTTTAAAGCATGGGCTTGTTCATAGAGACATTCCTTAAAACAAGGCAAGGTTGGACAATCGTTGGTTGAGTGTTCATTTGTTTCACATATTTGACACCCAATGTTTTCAACAGATTTTAATTGACCACTCTTTATCAATTCTAGTGCCTCGACTTTTCTAGCTAAAGATGCAAACTTGGCTTGGAGGTCATGATCTTCCCTAAGGTTGTACATACCTCCACTAGATGTATGAGGTTGAGTTTTACTCGGTGCCTCATAAGTACCCGAGGTGTCTCAATTTTGAGCATTTTCAGCTAACAAGTCCAAGTACTCCTTTGCTTCATCAGGGTCTTTATCTTCAAAAGTTCCATTGCACATCAATTTAACCATTTGTCTATCTCTAGGTGTTAACCCTTCATAAAAATATGAAACTAATCTCCATGTTTCAAAACCATGATGAGGGCAAGTATTAAGCAAGTCTCGATACCTATCCCAACATTGGTAAAATATTTCTCCTGGTTTTTGAGTGAAAGTGATGATTTGTCTTTTGAAAGAGTTTGTTCTATGAGATGGGAAAAACTTTTTTAAAAACTGTTGTTGCATTTCATCCCAAGCACGAATGGATCCTGGTCTCAAATTTTATAGCCGTATGAGATGGGAAAAACTTCTTTAAAAACTGTTGTTGCATTTCATCCCAAGCACGAATGGATCCTGGTCTTAAATTTTGTAGCCATGTTTTAGCTTTATCTTTTAATGAAAAAGGAAAAAGCTTTAATCTGATGGTGTTCATGCTACAATTTAAATTATTATATGTGTTGCAGACCTCTTCAAATTCCCTTAAATGCAAGTATGGATTTTCCAATTCTAAACCATGAAAAGAAGGTAAAAGTTGAATAATACCTGGTTTAAAATTAAAATGAGATGCATCAGGAGGAAAAACTATGCATGATGGTGCACTTGTTCTTGTGGGATTCATGTGGTCTCTAAGTGTTCGAGCACGATTATTCTCATTATGAAGTGATTGATTATCTTCTTCGGCCATATTTTCTGAAAATGATGAAAATACCCTACAAAGTCTACCACTTGATATACGTGACCACACTCTCATGCACGTGTAGGAATAGAATAAAAGGAAAAAGAAAACAAAAGAAGAAAAAACAAGAGAAAAGAGAGAGAGAGAACAACAATAACAATAATACAACAACAATAACAATTACAATAACAACAACAATAATAATAACAATAATAATAATAATAGTAATACTAATAATAATAATAATAATAATAATAATAAAGAAAAAGAAGGAGAAGAAGAAGATGAGAACTTTGAGATGGAATATTAATGTAAGGATTAAACAATAATAATAACAAATGTCAAGGTTAGAGGTTTCACTAATGGTATGTCAAACAACTATAGTATAAACTCTTATTATTCCATTGGAAACCACACACAAAGGAGGTTCCAATCAGATTATATATTGTTAACATGATTACATTAGTCATCTTATTTGATTAATGTTAATACTTGTAAATCTCATCAAGCATTCATGATTATAACTTATGTTAACAACAAATCAAGTTCCTCTCATAGCTCAGGTGTCGGTTATACCATACAGTATGAGCTATGAAAGTGCCAAGCATTTGTTGTACCAAAGCGTTATACAACATAAATCAAGATTAATCATTTAACAAGCAAAGTATTAAAGAGTGAACAAGATAACAAATACAAAACATGTTAGTATCAAACATTAAAGTCCATATTGAGTTTACACTATACTTATTCTTACACCATTAGTGTAACCTTTTCACCTTAACATAATAAACTTAGCTAGACATAATGAAAGAAAGAAAAATAAATAAACAAAATAAGAACATGAATAAGATTAAAGTTAAATAAGTAAATGCAAGGAAATCAAAGGCATAAACTTGATATTAATGAAAACAAAGCATAAACATTACAAAAAATACAAAGAGAGAAAGCAAGAGCATGATCTTGATCTGGAAACCAAGATGCCTAAATCCATGGCAAATGCCTCCTTTTATAGGCCAAAATTGGGAACTATTGATTTGATGACTAATTGATGAGTGGGTGACCAACTCTTGACTTGGTGACAATCCTTATCTTCTCTTGTCTGCCAAAAACGTCATTGATAACATCAACATTGGAGCCACTTGAAAACATGAAAGTTGTAGGCAATTGTCTCAGCTTTTTTGTGTAAAAAATGCAGCTCATTTGGACTTCTAGAACTCCAAATATAGCCAAAATACTTAACAGTGCTCGGGCTGGAGGATAGCTTTGGGCTTTTTGCTGTTGCTATAATTTGGACTTGAAAATGGCCTTTTTAGATCTTAGGCTCCATATGAAAGTTGTAGGCCTATGTCTTACCTTTCCAACCATATAAAGTAGACCTAAATCTGAGATCTATAGCTCCAGATATGACCCAATTACCGAATGGTGTTCCGGTTTGGATTGCACCGGCATCTCTTTTCTAATTTTGGTCATCTTTTTGCCCTTGCAATTTAAGTTCTTAAAGTCATCAATCAATCCTTTCATTTATGTGATAGGCCTTCATTTAAAATGAACATTTACCACAAATTAAAGGTATCTTATATTATTAGATATATTATTATAAAACATGCTTTAGTTGAGTTATTGATACTTCAAGTGCAAAATGATGATATAAAACCATGATAAAAATGCACTTTTAAGTACTAATCATTAAGACACCCCTACGAGCTTAATAACTCGGGTCGCAGATACTGATATGTAGATAGTGCAATGTTTGATTCCCTTAAGCTTTTCTCCTCAACCCATGTAACAAGCGTTGGGCCAATAGCTCCCAAGTCAGTTGACTTTAGGGTATTAGGTGTTAAAACACCCCTTCGGGCTTAATTGCTAAGGTTAGGGAGGCTACGAAACCAAATTTATCTATATTTTTATTATTATCATATTTTTCCTTTTTTTTTTCTTTTTTTTTAATTATATATAATCCATTTCCCTTTGTTGTTACCTTTAACAAAAGAACATAAATAATGTAATAATCCAATATGCAATCCATAATCATATGTTAAAGTGTGTGTGTGTAAATTAAAGTTTAAGAATACATGTTAAATAAGTATATGAGCAGAATTAAGTGATAACAATGTGAGAGTTTGTAAACCTGAATATTTCAAGAAGTATTATGATAGACCTTATTAAGAATGGTTACTAAGATACGTCTCAAGAGTCATAAAAGTTCTCCTTACTTTGCCATCATAGTAACAATAATTTTGCAAATGCTTTATGAAATAGAAAACACAATGTTTTTTATTTTTTTTATTTTTTTAGCTACTACCCTCTCCCCCCAACCAAAACAAAAGATTGTCCTCAATGTTTAAAAGTAGAAAGATAGAGTATAGAAGATATCACCTGAAATAACAAAAACTGACAAACCTGAAACACACTGAAATAAAAATAAGAAATAACAAAACACAATAATAAAACCAAAAGACACAAAAATTCACAAATGAAGGTTCAAATCCAATCTAAGCTTTTTACGGCTTTCCTTAGTTGACCAATTTATGCGACTCATAGAACGATCAATTACAGGAATGAAAGATTGTAGTTGGTCAATCAATTGTTCAGCAGTAGCAGCAGAGATTATGATTTGTCATGCAGAAGATGTTAGAAAATTCGTGTTCCATAGCATGATCAAGAAAAGACAACAACTTATCATAATAACCATTAACATTTAACAAACCTATGGGTTTATGGTGAATGTGCAGTTGGGCCCAAGAGGAAATATGAAAGATCTCTTCCAATGTACCTAGACCACCTGGTAAAGCAATGAAGACATCAGCATGGTTAAACATTGCATTCATTCGAGCCGACATTGTGGAGACCTGAAGTTCCTCTCCAATTCCCCTTGTGCTAAAGCTTCGGGGACAACCCCCAAAACTTGACTACCTTCTAAAAATGCAGCTATTGACACACCTCGCATTAACCCAAGACTGCCTCCCCCATACACTAAATGAATCTTTCTCTCAGTTAACACTTGACCAAGATGATTTGCTGATTCTAAAAACTCCTTTTCTTTCCCAAGACTAGATCCACCGAAAACACAAATATTTCTTATATGATGAATTGAGGAACTTGCCATTTCTATACACTTCTATATTTGTTGAATGTATGGGTTGAGTAGAAATGAAAGGAAGGAAAAGAGGGTTTTATAAATGAAAAATTAGAAAGGCAATCATAACACCTATATATAGGCCAGCTGGAGTCTCACACACTCTCTCTCTCTCTCTCTTTATTTATTTATTTATTTTCTTTTGAAAAAGCATGTGTATGTACAGGTAGTTGTGATTATGGCTCACATCTTCCCTTGGTTTTACGTCTAAGAACGACTTAAACACCCTCTATGGGTCGGGGATAGGCTTCCCATCCATTTTTCTTAAAGACTGGCAAACAGGGTCTTTTTTAGTCAGATTCCCAAGACTAAGTCGATCATATTCTTTATGAAATAGTGGCCATAAATCATGAATTGCACGATGCACATCTCCACTAGGATGCATCTCAAGAGTCACAATCATGAATTGCACGATGCACATCTCCACTAGGATGCGTCTCAAGAGTCAATAGAAGATTATCTAAAGACTCCTTACTCAGGCCATCCTTAATGAATTGTATTTTATCTTCACGGTTTATAGATATCATTCCTAAAGAACGACATTTATCTTCACGGTTTATAGATACCATTCCTAAAGAACGACATTGTGTATTACAAGTCCATCTAGCACATCGATGACAGACTTCTAGTCGTTTTGCACGATGTTTCTTTGCAAAAGTGCTTTTACCTATTCCAGGCATGTGTGAAATGAAGGAGTTAGAGGACTCACCTGATAATCGGACCTTTGCTTCAATCAACCAACGAATATCTTCAGGAATTCCATGATTCATTAACAATCTTAATCTTGCACTTCTAGCATGGTAAATTTTTGTAATCGCATTCTGAGGCAAAGTGAGAAAATACTTTTTCAACTTTTTAAGATTAGTGTCCATTTTCAAATGAGAATTGGAAGAGAGATTCAAAAAATTGCACAAATATATACACAGATATCAGTTATTGTAGGAAACTAAAAGAACCGACTTAAGTCACGGAGTACCGTTGCCCGCCATTTGACCGGGGTGAGAGAAACTAGCAAAAATCACTCAAAAAGAAACACAAAAATAATGTGAGAAAAACAAAATAATCATCCTTTATCTACAAGATCATTCAAACCAGTTGATTCATTTTCACTAGGAAAATTATCAAAGTAAGCTTTCAAACGATGTCCATTTTCCTTAAAAATATTGTCATTCATTGAATTCTCAATATCACAAGCCCCATAAAGATTGCTCCATCTTGATCTTAGCTCTCTAGGGAATGAATAGAGTTGAGAATTATAAAACAAAACTTTTTGACCAGTATCAACTTTTTGACAATTTTCACAAGTTTTGCAGAATGTATGCGTGTCCTTGAACATGGTGGGCCAATAAAATCCATTTTGAAAGATTTTTGCAGCTGTCTTTTTTGACGAGAAATAACTTCCACATGCTTTAGAATGACAAAGTTTAATGACACTACTTACCTCATTGTCGGGAATGAATCTTTGAAATATTTGATCAGGACAATATTTGAATAAGTTAGGGTCATCACAATAAAATTTTTGCACGTTGCTCAAAAAATTTCTTTTGTCTTCGGTACTCTAGTGAGCTGGCAAAAATCCTGAGGCAAGAAAATTGATATTTTTAGCAAAGCAAGGCATTGAACTAAGAGAAAGTAGAGATTCATCAGGAAAGTAATAATTTATTGGTGTGATGTCGGGTGTCGAATTTATTGTCACTTTTGATAAAAGATCTGCATCAATATTTTCGGTGCCTTTTTCATCATCGATGTCTTCCTGATTGGTCATGGCATGAGGAAATGGAAGTGCTGGCAGGGAATCAGTCTTTTCCTTGCAATATTCAGATTCAACCCCTTCCTTACCCTTAGAGATTGACTCATCATCTTTCTCACAAGGTTCAAGAGTGGGTTTTTTAATAACCTTACCACTGCGAAGAGTGATGACTGATTTGACTTGATCCATGTGTTGACTTCCAGAACTACTTGCATTTGCATTGTATTGCCCTTTGGGATTTTGCTATGGTTGAGATGGAAACTTACCTTTCTCTTGAAAATTGAGGCATTGTATTGCCCTTTGGGATTTTGTTGTGTTTGAGATGGAAACTTACCTTTCTCTTGGAAACTGAGAGCAGATGTTAATTTTGCAAGAGTATCTTTAAAATCTGTTATGCTTTGAGCAAGTTGAGTGTTGATTGTCTCTTGCTTTTCAATGAATGCATACAAAGTTTCCTCAAAATTTCTTGTAGGAGGTGGAGCATAAGGAGGTGCATATCCATGATAATTTTGGAAATTATGGTGTGCTTGAAACTGTGGTTGTGAAGTTTGTGCATTGTCACTCTTCCAACTAAAATTTTGGTGATTTCTCCAACCAGGATTGTATGTTTGCAAATATGGGTTATGATTGGACCTTTCAAAACTGTTTAAAGCATGGGCTTGTTCATGGAGACATTTCTTAAAAGAAGGCAAGGTTGGACAATCATTGGTTGAGTGTTCATTTGTTTCACAGATTTGACACACAATGTTTTCAACAAATTTTAAATGAACACTTTTTTTCAATTCTAGTGCCTCGACTTTTCTAGCTAAATATGCAAACTTGGCTTGGAGGTCATGATCTTCCCTAAGGTTGTACATACCTCCACTAGATGTATGAGATTGAGTTTTACTCGGTACCTCATAATTACCCACGGTGTCCCAATTTTGAGCATTTTCAGCTAACAAGTCTAAGTACTCCATTGCTTCATTAGGGTCTTTATCTTCAAAAGTTCCATTGCACATCAATTCAACCATTTGCCTATCTCTAGGTGTTAACCCTTCATAGAAATGTGAAACCAATCTCCATGTTTCAAAACCATGATAAGGGCAAGTACTAAGCAAGTCTCGATACCTATCCCAATATTTGTAAAATGTTTCTCCTGGTTTTTGAGTGAAAGTGGTGATTTGTCTTTTGAAAGAGTTTGTTCTATGAGATGGGAAAAACTTCTTTAAAAATTGTTGTTGCATTTCATCCCAAGCACGAACGGATCCTGGTCTCAAATTTTATAACCATGTTTTAGCTTTATCTTTTAATGAAAAAGGAAAAAGCTTTAATCTGATGGTGTTCATGCTACAATTTAAATTATTATATGTGTTGCAGACCTCCTCAAATTCCCTTAAATGCAAATATGGATTTTCCAATTCTAAGCCATGAAAAGAAGGTAAAAGTTGAATAATACCTGGTTTAAAATTAAAATGAGATGCATCAGGAGGAAAAACTATGCATGATGGTGCACTTGTTCTTGTGGGATTCATGTGGTCTCTAAGTGTTCTAGCACGGTTATTCTCATTATTCTCATTTTGAAGTGATTGATTATCTTCTTCGGCCATATTTTCTGAAAATGATGAGGATACCCTACAAAGTCTACCACTTGATGTACGTGACCACACTTTCATGCACGTGTTGGAATATAATAAAATGAAGAAGAAAACAAAAGAAGAAGGAAGAAAACAAAATAAGGAGAAACAAAATAAAAGAGACAAAGTTATATACAAGAAAAGTGAAAAGAGAAAATAAAATGAAAACTATAATTTATACATGAACTTACCTCCCCGGCAATGGCGCCAAAAACTTGACACGACTAAAAGATTCATGTCTTCTCCCAAGTGCAGGAGTGTCGAAGTAATAAATAACCCAGCAAGACTGGGGTGGAACCATAGGGAGGTTAATTGTATAAATTATAAACGACAATAGTACAACAACAATAATAATAATAACAACAACAACAACAATAATAGTAATAACAATAATAACAACAATGACAATAACAATAATAACTATAATAATAATAATAATAATACTAGTAGTAGTAGTAGTAGTAGTAGTAAAGAAAGAGAAGAAGAAGATGATGATAAGAACTTGGAGATGGAAAATTAATGTAAGGATTAAACAATAATAATAACAAATGTCAAGGTTAGAGGTTTCTCTAATGGTATGTCAAACAAGTATAGTATAAACTCTTATTATTCAATTGGAAACCACACACAAAGGAGGTTCCAATCATATTATAGATTGTTAACATGATTACATTAGTCATCTTATTCGATTAATGCTAGTACTTGTAAATCTCGTCAAGCATTCATGATTATAACTTATGTTAACAACAAATCAAGTTCCTTTCATAACTCAGGTGTCGGTTATACCATACAGTATGGGCTATGAGAGTGCCAAGCATTTGTTGTACCAAGTGTTATACAACATAAATCAAGATTAGTCATTTAACAACCAAAGTATTAAAGAGTGAACAAGATAACAAATATAAAACATGTTAGTATCAAACATTAAAGTCCATATTGAGTTTACACTATACTTATTCTTACACCATTAGTGTAACCTTTTCACCTTGACATAATAAACTTAGCAAGACATAATAAAAGAAAGAAAAATAAATAAACAAAATAAGAACATAAATAAGATAAGAGTTAACAAAGCAAAGGAAAGAAATTGAAAGACATAAACTTGATATTAATGAAAGCAAAGCATAAGCAATACAAAAAATACAAAGAGAGAAAGGAAGAGCACGATCTTGATCTGGAAACCAAGATGCCTAAATGCATGGCAAATGCCTCCTTTTATAGGCCAAAATTGAGAACTATTGATTTGATGACTAATTGATAAGTGGGTGGCCAACTTTTGACTTGGTGACAATCCTTATCTTCTCTTGTCTGCCCAAAACGTCATTGATAATGTCAAAATTGGAGCCAGTTGCAAACATGAAAGTTGTAGGCAATTGTCTCATCTTTCTTGTGTAAAACATTCAGCTCATTTGGACTTCTAGAACTTCAGATATGGCCAAAATACTGAACAGTGCTCGGGTTGGAAGACAGATTCGGGCTTCTTTGTTGTTGCTACAATTTGGACTTGAAAATGGCCTTTTTAGATCTTGGGCTCCATATGAAAGTTGTAGGTCTATGTCTTACCTTTCCATCCATATAAATGGGACCTAAATCTAAGATATATAGCTCCAGATATGACCCAATTACCGAACAGTGTTCCGGTTTGGATTGCACTGACATCTCTTTTCTAAGTTTGGCCATCTCTTTATCCTTGCAATTTAAGTTCTTAAAGTCATCAATCAATCCTTTCATTTATGTGATAGGCCTGCATTTAAAATGAACATTTACCATAATTTAAAGGCATCTTATATTATTAGATATATTATTATAAAACATGTTTTAGTTAAGGAGTTATTGATACTTCAAGTGCAAAATGATGATATAAAACCATGATAAAAATGCACTTTTAAGTACTAATCAAAAACCAGCATGTCCCAAGAATGATCTAACATCTTTAAGAGATTTTGGTGTTGGCAAGTTTGCAATTAACTCGATTTTAGATTTGTCAACCTCAATTCCTTTTAATGAAACAATGTGACCAAGTGCAATGCCGTTTCTTACCATAAAATGACATTTTTCCCAATTCAGCACAAGATTCTTCTCTTCACACCTGGTCAAAACCTTTCCTAATTTAGTCAAACAATCATCAAATCAATCGCCAAAAACAGAAAAATCATCCATGAAAATCTCAAGAAAATGTTCAACCATATCACTAAATATACTAAGCATGCATCTTTGAAATGTGGCTGGTGCATTACATAATCCAAAAGGCATCCTTCGATATGCAAAAGTACCAAATGGACATGTGAAAGTAGTCTTCTCTTGATCTTCCAATGCAATTTCAATTTGGTTGTAACCCGAATAGCCATCTAGGAAACAATAAAATTCATGACCTGCAACTCTTTCTAGGATTTGATCCATGAAAGGTAAAGGAAAATGATCTTTTCTAGTCATTGAATTAAGTTTCCTATAGTCAATGCACATGCGTCAACCAGTAACAGTTCTAGTGGGAATTAACTCATTGTTATCATTTGTTATCATAGTGACTCTAGACTTCTTGGGTACAACTTGGGTAGGACTTACCCATTTGCTGTCAGAAATAGGATAAATGATTTCATTATCTAGAAGCTTAATGACTTCATTTTTCACTACTTCCTTCATATTAGGATTTAACCTTCGTTGCATTTCTCTAGAGGGTTTAGCATTTTCCTCTAAATAAATTCTATGTGTACAAATCAAAGGACTAATTCCTTTTATATCAGCTATGGTCCATCCTAATGCATTTTTGTGCATTTTCAGAGTTTAGCATTTTTGTGCATTTTCTCTAGAGGGTTTAGCATTTTCCTCTAAATAAATTCTATGTGTACAAATCAAAGGACTAATTCCTTTTATATCAGCTATGGTCCATCCTAATGCATTTTTGTGCATTTTCAGAGTTTGTAATAACTTACCTTCTTGATGTGCATTAAGTTTGGAAGAGATTATTACCGGAAAAGTTTCATTTTCTCCCAAAAATAAGTATTTGAGATTGGATGGCAACGACTTCAAATCAGGTTTTGGTGGTTGAACATTTGAAGGTATGAACTTAATTGATCGTGGTGGCAATTCCTCAATTTGTGGCGTCCAATTACTTGTCTTTGATTCTTCCTGAAAATAAATCATTTGCAAATCATCAGATTCATCAATCTCAATTTCACTGGAAGAGATTGGAAATTGATCATGAATTAATTTTTCAGTAAAGTCCACTTCTTGTAAATCATTATCATCTCTAGGTTGCTTGCAAATGTTGAAAATCTTCATCTCCAATGTCATGTTTCCAAATGATAGCTTCATCAGTCCATTCCTACAATTAATCAATGCATTAGAAGTTGCAAGAAATGGACGTCCTAAAATAACAGGAAATGAATTACATACTTCAACAGGTTGTGTGTCCAAGATAATAAAATCCATAGGATAAATGAATTTATCGACGGTACTAACACATCTTCAATTATTCCTCTAGGCACTTTTATAGATCTATCGGCAAGTAAAAGAGTTATAGAAGTTGGTTTTAACTCACCTAGATTGAGATTTTGAAAAACTGAATATGGAAGTAAATTCACACTAGCACCAAGATCAAGTAAGGCTCTTTCAATTTTATGCTCTCCAATAAAGCAAGAAATTATAGGACAACCAGGGTCTTTATATTTCAAAGCATTATTGTTTTGAAGAATGGCACTTACTTGTTCAGCTAGAAAGGCTTTCTTTTTCACATTCCATTTCCTCTTTACAGTGCATAGATCTTTCAAAAATTTAGCATAGGAAGGAACTTGTTTAATAGCATCCAGCAAAGCTTTATTGATTCTTACCTGTTTAAAAGTTTCAAAGATTTCAGAGTTGTGATTGACTTTCCTTTGTTTCGTCATGGCATGAGGAAATGGAAGTGATGGCGCTGAATCAGTCGTTTCTTTGCAATTTTTAGATTCAACCCCTTCCTTACCCTCAGAGATTGACTCACCATCTTTCTCATAAGGTTCAAGAGAGGGTTTTTCAATAACCTTACCACTGCATAGAGTAGTGACTGATTTGACTTGATCCATGTGTTGGCTTCCGGAACTACTTGCATTTGTATTGTATTGCCCCTTGGGATTTTCTTGTGGTTGAGATGGAAACTTACCTTTCTCTTGGAAACTAAGAGCAAATGTTAATTTAGCAAGAGTATCTTTAAAATCTGTCATGTTTTGAGCAAGTTGAGTATTGATTGTCTCTTGCTTTTCAATGAATGCATGCAATGTTTCCTCAAAATTTCCTCTAAGCGGTGGAGCATAAGGAGGTGCATATCCATGAGAATTTTGGAAATTATGGTGTGCTTGAAATGGTGGTTGTGAAGTTTGTGCATTGTTGTTCTCACTCTTCCAACTGAAATTTGGGTGATTTCTCCAACCAGGGTTGTATGTTTGGGAGTATGGGTTGTGGTTGGGCCTTTGGAAACTGTTTAAAGCATGGGCTTGTTCATGAAGGCATTCCTTAAAAGAAGGCAAGGTTGGACAATCGTTGGTTGAGTGATCATTTGTTTCACAGATTTGACACACAATGTTTTCAACAGATTTTAATTGACCACTCTTTTTCAATTCTAGTGCCTCGACTTTTCTAGCTAACGATGCAAACTTGGCTTGAAGGTCATGATCTCCCCTAAGGTTGTACATACCTCCACTAGATGTATGAGGTTGAGTTTTACTCGGTGCCTCATATGTATCCGCGGTGTCCCAATTTTGAGCATTTTTAGCTAACAAGTCTAAGTACTTCATTGCTTCATCAGGGTCTTTATCTTCAAATGTTCCATTGCACATCAATTCAACCATTTGCCTATCTTTAGGTGTTAACCCTTCATAGAAATGTGAAACCAATCTCCATGTTTCAAAACCATGATGAGGGCAAGTACTAAGCAAGTCTCGATACCTATCCCAACATTTATAAAATGTTTCTCCTGGTTTTTGAGTGAAAGTGGTGATTTGTCTCTTGAAAGAGTTTGTTCTATGAGATGGGAAAAACTTCTTTAAAAACTGTTGTGGCATTTCATCCCAAGCACGAATGGATCCTGGTCTCAAATTTTGTAGCCATGTTTTAGCTTTATCTTTTAATGAAAAAGGAAAAAGCTTTAATCTGATGGTGTTCATACTACAATTTAAATTATTATATGTGTTGCATACCTCCTCAAATTCCCTTAAATGCAAGTATGGATTTTCCAATTCTAAACCATGAAAAGAAGGTAAAAGTTGCATAATACCTGGTTTAAAATTAAAATGAGATGCATCGGGAGGAAAAACTATGCATGATGGTGCACTTGTTCTTGTGGGATTCATGTGGTCTCTAAGTGTTCTAGCGCGGTTATTCTCATTATTCTCATTATGAAGTGATTGATTATCTTCTTCGACCATATTTTCTGAAAATGATGAGGATATCCTACAAAGTCTACCACTTGATGTACGTGACCACACTCTCATGCACGTGTAGGAATAAAATAAAAAAAAAAAGCAAAAGAAGGAGGAAGAAAACAAAATAAAAAGAAACAAAAGAAAAGAAACAAAGTTATATACAAGAAAAGTGAAAAGAGAAAATAAAATAAATACTATAATTTATACAAGAACTTACCTCCCCGGCAACGGCGCCAAAAACTTGACACGACTAAAAGATTGATGTCTTCTCCCAAGTGCAGGAGTGTCGAAGTAATAAATAACCCGGCAAGACCGGGGTCGAACCACAGGGAGGTTAATTGTACAAATTATAAACAACAATTATAAACAACAAAAATA
>NW_011500637.1:71406-76536 GCF_000495115.2 Populus euphratica | reverse complement strand
TGCACCAGCATCTCTTTTCTAAGTAATTTCAGTTCTTAAATTCATCAATCAATGCTTTCATTTATGTGATAGGCCTGCATTTAAAATGAATATTTACCATAAATTAAAGGTATCTTATATTATTAGATATATTATTATAAAACATGCTTTAGTTAAGGAGTTATTGATACTTTAAGTGTAAAATGATGATATAAAACCTTGACAAAAATGCACTTTTAAGTACTAATCAATATCCATGAGAATTTTGGAAATTATGGTGTGCTTGAAACTGTAGTTGTGAAGTTTGTGCGTTGTCACTCTTCCAACAGAAATGGGTGATTTCTCCAACCAGGGTTGTATGTTTGCGAGCATGGGTTATGGTTGCTCCTTTGAAAACTGTTTAAAGCATGAGCTTGTTCATGGTAACATTCCTTAAAAGAAGACAAGGTTGGACAGTCATTGGTTGAGTGTTCATTTGTTTCACAGATTTGACACACAATATCTTAAATAGATTTTAATTGACCACTCTTTTTCAATTCTAATGCCTCGACTTTTATAGCTAAAGATGCAAACCTGGCTTAAAGGTCATGATCTTCCCTAAGGTTGTACATACCTCCATTAGATGTATGAGGTTGGATTTTACTTGGAGTCTCATACGTGCTTGTAGTGTCCTAATTTTGAGCATTTTCAGCTAGCAAGTCTATGTACTTCATTGCTTCATAAGGGTCTTTATTTTCAAAACTTCCATTACACATCAATTCAACCATTGCCAATATTTAGGTAAGCCTTCATAAAAATATGAAACCAATCTCTATTTTTCAAAACCATGATGAGGGCAAGTATTAAGCAAGTCTCGATATGTATCCCAACATTGATAAAATGTTTCTCCTGGTTTTTGAGTAAAAGTGGAGGTTTGTCTTTTGAAAAAGTTTATTCTATGAGAAGGGAAAAACTTTTTTTGAAAACTACTGTTGCATTTCATCCTAAGCACAAATGGATCCTAGTCTCAAATTTTATAGCCATGTTTTAGCCTTATCTTTTAATGAAAAAGAAAAAGGCTTTAATCTGATGGTGTATATGCTATAATTTGAGTCATTATAGATGTTACAGACCTCCTTAAATTCCCTTAAATGCAAGTATAGATTTTCTAAATTTAATTTATGAAAAGAAGGTAAAAGTTGAATAATGCCTAACTTAAAATTGAAATGAGATGCATTAGAGGAGAAAACTATGCATGATGGTGCACTTGTTCTTGTGGGATTCATGTGATCTTTAAGTGTTCTAACACGATTATTCTCATTATAAAGTGACTGGTTATCTTCTATGGTCATATTTTTTGAAAATGATGAGGATACCCTTCAAAGTCTACCACTTAATATACATTACACACTTTCATGCATGTGTAGGAATAGAATGAAAAGAAGAAGAAAACAAAAGAAGAAGAAACAAAAGAAAAGAAACAAAGTTACATACAAGAAAAGTGAAAAGTGAAAATAAAATAAATATTATAATTTGTACAAGAACTTACCTCCCCAACAATGGCGCCAAAAACTTGACATAACCAAAAGATTGATGTCTTCTTCCAAGTGCAAGAGTGTTGAAGTAATAAATAACCCGGTAAGACCGGGGTCGAACCACATGGAGGTTAATTATATAAATTATAGATAACAATAATACAACAATAATAACAATAACAATAATAATAACAATAGTAATAGTAATAGTAATAGTAATAGCAATAGCAATAGTAGTAGTAATAGCAATAGTAGTAGTAGTAATATTAATAATAAAGAAGAAGAAGTTGATGAGAACTTTGAGATGGAAGATCAATGTAGGAATTATGAAATGATAACAACAAATGTCGAGGTTAGAGGATCCACTAATAGTATGTCAAACAAGTATAGTATAAACTCTTATTACTCAATTGAAAACCACACACAAAAGAGGTTTCAATCAGATTATAAATTGTTAATATCATTATATTCGTTATCTTATTCGAATAATGCTAATACTTGTAAATGTTATCAGGCATTCATGATTATAACTTATGTTAACAACAAATTAAGTTCCTTTCATAGCTTAGGTGTCGGTTATACTATACAATATAGGCTATGAAAGTGTCAAGCATTGTTGTATCAAGTGTTATACAATATAAATCTAGATTAGTCATTTAACAAGCAAAATATTAAAGAGTGAATAAGATAACAAATGAAAAACATGTTACTATCAAACATTAAAGTCCATATTGAGTTTACATTATGCTTATTCTTACACCATTAGTGTAATCTTTTCACCTTAACATAATAAACTTAGCTAAACATAATAAAAGAGAGAAACATAAATAGACAAGATAAGAGCATAAATATGATAAAAGTTAACTAAGTAAATGATAGGAAATGAAAGGTATAAACAAGATATTAATGAAAATAAAACTTAAGCATTAAAAAAATACAAAGAGAGAAAGCAAAAGCATGATCTTGATCTGGAGACCAAGATCCCTAAATGCATGACAAATGCCTCTTTTTATAGGTCAAAATTGAGAATTGTTGATTTGATGACTTATTAATGAGTGGGTGGTCAACTCTTGACTTGGTGACAATCATTATTTTCTCTTGTTTGCCCAAAACATCATTGATAACGTCAGAATTGGAACCACTTGAAAACATAAAAGTTGTAGAAAATTATCTCAGCATTTCAAAAAAAAAAAAAGGTCATTTAGACTCCTAGGACTCTAGATATAGGTCAAATACTGAACAATGTTCGAGCTATAGGATAGATTCAGACTTCTTTGTTATTGCTACAATTTGGACTTGAAAATAGCCTTTTTAAATCTTGGGCTCCCATGAAAGTTGTAGGCCTATTTCTTACCTTTCCATCCATATAAAGTAGACCTAAATCCAAGATTTACAACTCCAGATATAACCCAATTACCAAACAGTGTTCCGGTTTGGACTATACTAGCATCTCTTTTCTACGTTCAGCCATCTCTTTGTCCTTTTAATTTCACTTCTTAAACTCATTAATCAATCCTTTTATTTATGTGATAGCCTACATTTAAAATGAACATTTACCATAAATTAAAGATATCTTATATTATTAGATATGTTATTATAAAACATGCTTTAGTTAAGGAGTTATTGATATTTTAAGTGCAAAATGATGGTATAAAACCTTGATAAAAATACACTTTTAAATACTAATCACCGAGCACCTACCACACATCTCAAAATTAACTCCTTTCTTTTGCCTATTTGAGTAAACTCAAGTGGGTTAATTTATCTTGTTATTAATCTAACAAGAAAGAAATGATAGGCTAATTCATGATTAATATTTAAGTTTAAGATTTAGGGTTTTAGATATATTAAGAGAAACTTTTAAAGGAACAAAACTTCATCAACAAATGAATAAATAACATTCTTAATTCAATTGAGTTTGTGTCTATATATGTTACAACTAATAACTTCCAATCGAAATATGATTAGCATGGCCAAATCCAACAGTTTTCACCTTA
This sequence comes from Populus euphratica, assembly GCF_000495115.2. Taxonomy (NCBI): domain Eukaryota; kingdom Viridiplantae; phylum Streptophyta; class Magnoliopsida; order Malpighiales; family Salicaceae; genus Populus; species Populus euphratica. The sequence goes on along the minus strand of NW_011500637.1, from coordinate 73,046 downwards.
TGGTTGTAAGGAGGAATATATATGTATTGTGGGATCTAAGTGCATGTCTTAATTTAAAAGACTCTAGTCAGTTATAATTAACTAGGGAATATACCTTATGCTTGTTTTCCCTTCATATTTTTTGGGTGGAGGATTTAATTACAGGGATGAGCCTGCAATACGCCGACAACATCTCACAATTTCCTGCAAATAAAAGATTAGTGTTTGTGATGTGACTGAATTCCAGGTAAAATAAAATGATAAGTGATGTCCTTCGATATCCTTGATGAATGATGCTAAATTTATCCACATTCACTTACCCTATTGGTCTCTTAAAATCTTGGATCATTAGACGAGTGGATTCCAAATTCCAAAAAGTGCATAATTTCTAATTTTGGAAGCTTGCAAGAAAGAGATCGCAATTTTAAGATACTTCAGCCTGAAAACTGAGGTCATGCACAAAGTTTGGCCCGCAAAGGAGATAGGGGAACAAAACATAAGAAGAATTCTCTATCTGCTCCGGGGCCAGAATATAATGTCTGTATCATCTTTTTTATAAATTACTAAATTAAGATGAATAAAATTAACTCTGTAAATTTTCGCTTGACCAAAGTCAGAATGAAACCTTTGATGCATGATTTTTGTTTTTTAGGAAATAAATATTTGTTTTTTTATTCAACTTCAAAATCCTAATATTAGAGGGATTTTATATTAACTCTATAATTATTTATTAAGATTTTTTCCTCTTTGATGATTATAGAATTTAAGCCTAATACTAGTATAAATAGAGTTATTTAGTTTATTTTTTAGTAGATTTTGATAATTTTAATAAAAATATTGTTATTTTTTTATGAGGATGAAAACAACACAAAATTCTATCAAATAAGATCACATCATAAACCCTAAATTTATTACTTAATACTTTTCTTTCTAAAATATCCATAACCCCTTATATAAACTCAAATACTAAATTGAACAAATTAGAAAACATGAAAATAAAGAAAAAGTAATAAAATTTGTAAACAAAATAGAAAAAATAAAATTATTAGGCATATTATTAAATTTTCTAATCTAAATAGGAAAAAAAAAGTAATGATAAATAATCTCCCTTAAAAACTATAGCACCCCTTAAATTTCATGACAATATTTGTTTCTTTAACTATAATGTATGTGAGAAATTGAGTATTTTTAATACATATATATAAAATATCATGTTGGTAATCAATAGTATACTATTTATACTTACACACTAATAAAATTACAACACTTACAAAATTACATACAAATAACTTATTTACAAAATATTCATTAGACAATACTAAAACTTATCTAATATAAAAGGTGATGTAATTCAATATTACATTATAAAGAACTAGAGCCTTCAACGAAAGATACCTGTAAGACATGCAAAATCATGAAAATCTTAATAAACATTTGAATTATCATTGCTACTAATATTTGAAAACTATGCAAACAAAACTGTTATCTTTTAACCTTTATGTAAGTTGATTGATACTTAAAAGTATATTTTTATCAAGGTTTTATATTATCATTTTGCACTCGAGTATCAATAACTCCTTAACTAAAGCATGTTTTATAATAATATATCTAATAATATAAGATACCTTTAATTTATGGTAAATGTTCATTTTAAATACAGG
>NW_011500637.1:56150-70401 GCF_000495115.2 Populus euphratica | reverse complement strand
GTTATTTATCACTCCTACACTCCTGCACTTGGAAGAAGATATCAATCTTTTAGTCATGTCATAAGTACATCAAATCCATATTAGTTTCCAATTTAATTCACTTTCATTCATATTTTATGTAAGTTCATCAAATCTTCTAATCATTATACACATTAAACTATCATGATCACATAATAGTAACTCTTGTTCATAACAAATTTAACTTATACTACAATTCATTTTCTTAAACTCATTTAATTATACTTGTTTTATCTCACAACACATGTAATTCTTACCTCTTCCATGAAATCATCACAATTCTTTTAGTTCGTAGTTTAGATTGTTTAGAGTTACCTTTCCCTTATATTTACTAATGATAGTTTTGGTTTAACCATTGATCTCATCCATTTATTGTGACACCCTTAAAGTTTAAAGTCATTACCTCGATCCATCCTTCACTTCTTTTATTTCAATGTTTATAAATCTTTCTTTAACTAAATGATGTTGTACCATTCATTTAATTACTCATTGTTTTTTTTATCTTTTTACTTGTATTTGTTTATTTTAACATATCTTGTGTCACTTATAGCTTGTCAATATCACTTTTTAATTCCCATGTATAATATCTAGATCAAAGCTTATTTGTATTATTGTTTGCTCTTCATTATTATTAATGCTCATTCTTAACTCATTCGCCTAATTTTAATCCTTAATTATTCATTATTTATAACTCATCTATACCTTGTAATGTTAAAATATTTATTTTTTTCTCATTTATGATGCATCTATATGTTTTTAAATCACAAATATTTATTTATGTCCAAATATTGGCTAAATCATATATATATATATTTGCCATGGTGGACAATTATATTTCAAATATATATTATTAACTTATAGGTATACATTTTGATGACAAATGGATTTACACAACATATATAATTTGCATTGAAAAACTAACAATTTCATAAACATTTTAAACAATTAAAAAGACAAAGGAAGCGACTCTTACCTCAAGCTCGTGTTGTACATGTTCTTAAGAAGTCATGTCTAACCATGGATATTTCTCCTCCAACTCTTCAAATAATATGAATTAATGTTCATAACACTAATTAAAAAATACAAAATTAACTTTATAAGATTCCATGCATCTTAAAATTTCAAATTAATACCCACACATCACATTCATCGGTTATACAACAATCTATCAATTAATATTCATGCTTTTAAATTAAATCCTTATTTAAAAGTTTTATATTACTAATTTCAAACCTTGTCATTCAAATCAAACCCGACATGAAATTTTTTTAACTTGCATACTTAATTAAACTCAACCCTATTTATTCACCAACAACACATGAAACATTAAAATAATATGATTTACCCAATTTATCAAAATATCCACAATTTATGCACCAATATTTTTCTTCCCAAACCAACAACACACAATACATTTGAGATTTCATAATCCTATATTTTCAAAACATTTCCACAAACATCCAATCATGCTATAACCCAAAATTCATCACACTTTCATTAATTTATTTTCACACATCATCAATTAATACAAGAAAATTTATATAATCATGTCAAAATTCCAAAGCCTCCATCCATAAATATTTAAATTCAACCACACATAGAAAATTCAAGATAACCATTTAAAATTTTCCAACTATCTCCAAACATTTATAACATTGTTCGAAAAATACCAATCTCACATTTTTTTTTCTTTCAAATTTCTTACTTCTCTTCTTACTCAATTATCCGTTGACCCATTTCCTAATTAACCTATCATATATAAATCTTAATTAAACTAGACACAATTAATTCACCCTTCCAAACACTACTTCCATATAAACATCAAATTTAATACCATTTGTCTAACCTTACACCATTCAAATATTGTTATTAAGCATATAATTTTCATATTTTTCCATAAGGTACAAAACATCTAGGTTTCCCCTTTATACCAAGAATCCAAAACAAATAACAATTTAATTAAAATAAACAATATCTACCTTTTGAATTATTTCCTTAAAAATTCATAAATCAATTATCTAACCAATTCAAACATCATTTGATATTTTATCCTAAAATTCACAATATATTCTTCAAATATGTTTATTTTTTTACCAAAATGCTAAAACATAACACATAATCCAATTCAATAATTTTTCTCATGCCACCTTAATAAAATTCTTTAACTTCCATACATGTAGTTCATACATACCAAACAAAACTCTACATTAATAAAAATATTTTAGGCTTTTATATAAATTTCTAAACATTTATTAAACAATTTTATCTCTATTTTTGTTACATTACATTTTTAACATCAAATGTTCCAACATCCTTCCTATACTTTCTAACATATCACAACATACCAATATACATTAAATCATAATTCCTTTCTCAATTATAAATTCTAAAGCATTTATTATAATCCATTCACATTTTATTTTACAACATACACAACCTTTCATCTTTAGCATTCCTTTTATTTACAACTTTTAAATTTTGCCTTCCTACATATACATTTAATGCATTTCCAAATTGTACACAATACATAAAAACAAAAAATCATACCCTTTTAACTATTAACTAAATCAATTACTTAACAAACCTTAACTAAACTTTCATAATTTAATAAAGATATTTATATTACATATTTCATGCAATATTCCTTAAATGTTAAACACAATATATACCTTATTTAGCAATTATACATGTTGTAACTCAATTTTGCCCCATTGACTTTTTAATTTAATTTTACAGGGTTAAGATATAAAATTAAAAGATCAAAAATTTATTTCAATGAAAATTGTGATTTGTCAACTTGCGTGAAAACTAAGGACTACAATGTACTATTTTCATTCTATCCTTATCTTAAAGATAAACCCTATCTTCAAATAATGATAGTTATCCATTTTTAAATTTGATTCTTAATCGAATTTAAATTTTAAAAAAAAAATGACTTTGATTGAAACTTTGTTTTTTACACACGAAAGGACTCTTGCAGTATAAATATAAACCTTAGTGTATGCAAAAAAAAAAAAAAAAAGAGGACAATTAGAGAGTAACCGTAAAAGAGAGAAAAATAAAAAATGAAGGGGGCAGCGAATCCTATACTAGCCGCTCCCCCCTCAACTCCTCTATTTTTTTAGCCTATTCTCCCTCAACTTTGTCTCTAACAACTGCATGCCTGAGTAAGTTTCCTTCTTTTCTTATTAAAATAATTAACTGGTTACTATTGTATGCATGCGTGAACCTTTCACGCATGGCTGGGCTAGATCCAACCTAAAAACAAAAAAGAGAGGGCCAGGTTTAGGATTTAGGGTGTGTTTGGCAAAACATACTCTTATGCCTTGGCCATAATTTTTATGCCCATTTTAGTTGGATATTTGACAAAACAAGCCCCTTTTCTATATCAGAAAATTCCAAAATATTTGGGGATCTTCATTGATTTATTTATGGGCCCCTCATATTTTGATTTATTTATTTTCTTTGTGTTTTGTATTTTTTTAGTTATGTGCTCCATCTATGTACTATTACAATTAAACGCAATATAATATATTGCTCAATATTTTTTTTACTTCTATCTAAAAAAGGGCAAATAATAATAAAGAATAAACAAGAAAAAAATGACATAAAAAATTTCTTCTTCAAATTCATTTTTTGCAAAAAAATTCACTAACGCTAGAGTTAGGAGTATTGTATTTTTTGGAATTGCACGATATTTATTAATGCCAAAGTTGGAAATATTCGTAGGAATTGTTCACTAATGCCAAAGTTAGGAACATGAAAGGAATAATAATAATAAAAAAAGAAACAAATTCTTAATAATTTTAAACAAAACTAGCAATGCAGCTTATCTTAGATATAATGCTTAAGGGATGATAGCATCTTTCTTTTGCATAACCAGCCCTGTACCATAGAATCTTTGTTGACCAGTTAGGGTTCTTAGTGACTATAATACTAGGTGGCGACTCCTTGAACAAGATATTTTCCCCTAAAAAACAAGATGTCAGATATCTATTTTTTTTCAATCGATTTTTTTTTAATTGGTTACCATGGTATCCGGGTGTGATAGTACACACAATTTAAACACTTCCCTCCACTTCCATAACATGAAAGTCATGTTCCCAATGCTTACCTAAAACATAACATACATGGTTAAGCTAATCACTTATCCAACATAATATTTCTCAACTACACACATTAATTCAACATAATATTACCCAAAGTTCTATTCAATTCCCCATTTCCCTAAACTTCCCTTGTATATATATATCATATGTCAATATTTATTAGCTAAGAATTCTACTTAAATTATCATTTCCAAGGCTTTCACATAAATCCATAAACATGCATATTATAAAATGACACCAATTTCACATCCACAATTTCCCCTACACTCATGCATATCCTTATCCAAAAATCTTTCCCAAATGGAATTTACCCGTACTTACACATTTCATATGCATACAATACCAATAAATTTAAGAAAGTTTTACATATTCCCTAATAACCCCTCATGGCTACCTCTATATACCATAATTCCTTAATGATTTTTTTTAAAATTTTATTTTGAATTCCTCTTTAGTACCTATTTCATGCAAAATTACTCAAACTATCACAAAATAATCATTTTCCCAAATTCATCGTAAACCTTAACAATTAAAAAATTAGGATTTCTTCCCTTTCCCCACAAATCAAGACATAACATGGATTTAGTTGAGGAAAAATCCTATACCTTGGCTAGGATAACTCAATTAGATGAGTTTTGGCTTTTTTCTATACAAACTATTTTACTCTTTCTCTTATATTTCAAGCTTTTTCTCTTTAGTTGATCACACTCTCTTGTTCTTCCTAACCCATGAGGTTATTTGTGTTAAATTTCTTACTAAAAATCTTGGTTTTTTTTTTTTACTTTTTTGTTATTAACCCAATCTCTCACTAAGTTTTAAGTGAAGAAGGTAAGGACAGAGTTTAATAAAAATGTTTTAGTCCTCTCTCTTTTCTAGCTGCTGGAATTGTCAGTAAAAAAAAATAAAGAAAGTGGGGGGGGGGGGGGGGGGCTATTTCTATCAATTTACAAAACAAAAGCCATCCATTTGGTTTATCATAAAAGTAGTTTCTATAAAGTCCCGAACACTGAATTTTTTTGTGCATATATTTCCATTTAATAATATTCTTCTTGGACATTTTACTCTTATTCATAATAAACTTTCCATAGAAATTTTCATTATTTTCAAGAAAGATTTACATGGTAAAACATGAGTATACACCAATAGTTGATATTATTTGCATGCAAATTCAAACTTTCATTTGTTTAGAGTTCCACTATAGTTTTCTAAGAATTTTTTACCCCAACTCACAAGAATTTTCTTTTAAATAATTATTTTACTCGATTGAAAAATTTACATGATTTGAAATTGGGATATTATTTTACGTAGTGATTTGTTTATCTACTCCATCTAGGATCTAAATAACTTCATCGAGAACTTTTCATCCCAATATTAATATTTTTTCCTGTTAATTTATTATTTTTCAATTAAAGATTTCCTTGCTTAAACCTCGTTCACTAATTTTAGGTGAGGAATTTACAAAAACGTTCTACAGTTTCCTCAAGTTAAAAAAAACTTGTCCTTAAGTTTAAATTACTTTTTCCTTAACTTTATGGATGTTCAATCAAGTCTTTCCAATGTTGCACTATCACAATCACACAAATTAATTACCTTAACTTGAACAAATAAGATATTATAGAGCAAATAAGGGGTCGATCCCACGAGGAAAATCTTGTTCAGGTCTTTATGCCAAATGATTCAAAGTTAAGGGTTTTTGAGATTATTTAAGCTATGCTATGATAAACAAAATAAAGTAATCAAACTAAATTAAATAAATTAAAACTTATTAAGAGAAAAACATTGATATTAAGTAAACATCTACCTACGGAAATCAAAAGTGATTATTAAAACGATACATCAATTTATATTCTGAATTTTTATCTTTTCTTAACATTAGTCAGTTAACTAATCCATAGTGTAACTAACCCTAACCATTAAATAACCACAATGTCCGCACTAGTAATTTAATTCAACAACATACCTAAGAACTATATATGTTGATAAATTTAGACAACATAATTGTCTGCAATATATTTTCAATTTAATTGAATGTTTTTTATAAAATTAATAACATAGATCTGCCATAATTATTAAACTTAGTTGCTTCACAACTTTAAATATCACAACTCGAGTTTTAATAGTAAACTTAGCAATATATTTGTTAGAATAATAACTTACAGTTTACTCTAACAATCAAATTAAACCATAATAGAAAATAAGCATAGAAAAACATCAATACTCATCATATAAATTGAAAAGATAAGCTAAAATAAATCTCATACTTTTTGAAATTTAAAGGTTTTTGTATCCTTTAAACCAAGAAAAATAATTTAGCCTTACATATCTATTGAAAAACTAAGGAAGAGAAAGGATGAAAACATCATTTTAGAAGTAGGAGAAAAGGGTGAGAGTTTTTTTTTTCCTAATTGCCCCCTTTTTCTTTTTCGCTTTATTTTTATTTGATAGGAAACCCTAATCCCCACATCCATTTAATTCATTTGTATCCTCCAAAATAATAATATCATTTTCAAAGTAGATAATCTATATTTAAGTAGTACAATAACTATTTTCCTAAAAAGAAGAAAAAATAGTCTTGCATAAAATCTTTAAACTTTGACTTTGGACTTAGAGAAGTTGTATTGCCCAAATAAAGACCTTTTCCATACAAATAAATAATTTCCATATTAGTTTGGATGCTTTGGAAGTAAGTTGAAATTGTTTCTTTACAAAACCTATATGTTGATAGAATTTATGAGTTATCTTAGAAAAAACATCTCTCTTATATGATTTACTTTTCTACTAAGTTTGGTAGGTTTATGGGTCTTTGAGCCAAGGAATCCAAAACAACTGAGTTTGCATTAAATGGACTTCTCTAACTCATGATATTCAAGTTGGAATAACTGAAGGTCAAAATTGACAAAATGCGAGATATGTTTTTGAAGGCTATGATTTCCATGCTTTTTTTTTCATGCCATATATATATATATAGAAAGTTATAAATGTTATTTTTCTAATGCCACTGAAATCACTTCATTATGACTTTACAACTTAAGTTCAACATAAAGCATCGATTAGAGGTCAAATTTAGCAATATTCGACATGAGTTGAAACATTGTTTGAATTTTATCTCCAATATATGTCTTTTTGAATCTTACAACTAAAAGTTCTTTCAAAATATAAAAAATTGATCATCAAGGCATTTTATATATAAAATATGGGCAAAATACTAGGTGAATGTGAGTAAAACTATTAGGTTAAAACTATTTAATAATATGGTTGCATCAAATACCCCTACACTTAGCTCTTACTCGTCCTCGAGAAAAGACAGATAAAAGCAAACTTAAGGAAGTCCAAAGTGTAAAAGTAAATAAAATAACAATAACTAATCTCTTAATATCCCATTAATGTCCAAGAGAACATGCATTATAAACAAGAATATAATCAAGAAGGATAAAAACATAATTTTTCATGAATTTATTTACATGTGAACTTCAAAAGTCAATTAATTGTTTAGATTAAAATAAAATCCATGTCATGCTAATGTGATAGGTACTCTCATTGATATACACTTCAATACTCACATGTCAAGGGTTTATGTATTTAAATCTCTCTAATTCAATCAATAAATATGTTCTACTATAAGCTTACTCTTCAATCTCATTTCTATTACTAAAATGTTACAAGTAATACATGAATTAAAAGGTCTTACTTCCTAGTTGTAATAGAGCTAATGTTAAGGTGAGGTGAAAAAAAGAAGAAGAAGAGGTTAAAAACCAAAGGAAGTAGAGCATTCTATAAAAGAAAATTGAATTTTGAACAAGATATATCATCAAAGCATACAAATTCACCATCTTGTAGTGCCAACATTTAACTTCTTTTGATTTTGAACTCCATCAACATAAAACTTTTAAAACATAATGGAACAACTTTTTTTTTCTCCTTTTTTTTAATGGTCTACCTATGACAACTTTGTCCATTCTTTTCATCAAATATCACCTTTTTATATATATAATTTCCAACCATAATCTCATGAAATATCAACAATAATATCCTTTATTAATCCTTGGCTAGGGAAGAGAAAAACATATAAAAATCTAAGGCTTACAACATGGGTAAACCAAAGAAAAGATAAACAAGCTCAAAAGGGCCCCTTAAGGATAATATGCTTTGGGTTGGCTTTTCAACTCAAGTGATTAAAATTCCTAGTGCCTTTATCATCTTCATATACATATGTAAAGTGAATGTAATCTCAACAAGGTATGAATGCATAATCAAAGAATATAATGTTGAAGACTCAAAAACTTTCATTGGTACAATACTATTAAGTCAACATGACATGTTTTCAAAATCAATCTTTAAACTAATTAAAATTTAAAACTTCCATGCACACCCATTCATTCTATTTATACTTTCCTCAATCTCAACTAATTCTCATATATAATACTCATATTCTCATAAATCAATCGGAGTTCAATAGATAAAACTTAATACTTAAGGTTGGAAAACATAAATATTTATTTTTTAAATGTTTATGTGTTCTTCTAATTCTACTAAAACACATAGAAACAACAAAGAAAACCAAAATCTCCCATTCCCACACTTTAAACTCAACATTGTCCTTAATATTGAAATAAAAGAAAAGGAACAAAAAAGAATGACAAATATAAAGTAAATGAAAAAAATAAAAGATAAGGAAAAAAAGAAGCAATTTTTTTTGTTGGGTTGCCTCATATAGTAAGTGTTTATGTTGACATATCACATGTTTATGCCTTATAAATTGCTTCAGCTAACTCCACAAAAGTGATGAGTTTTGTCATCCAACCTTCATAGAAAGTTTTCAATTGATGTCCATTAACTTTGAGCACTTTATTTGTTTCTACACTTGTGATATCAACTACACCATAAGAGAAAAATTTGAAACAAAAAATGGTCTCATCTAATGATAACACAACTTTTTAAGAAAAAGTTTAAAACGTGAATGATGAAGGACTTTATCTCCAACATGAAACTTCTTTCTTGTAATTATTTGGTTATGAAGACTCTTGGTCTTTTTTTTTTTTTGTAAATTCTTGCATTCTTGGAGGCATCATTTTATATCTCTTCTAACTCTTGCAAATGCAACTTCCTTATAATCTCAACACCATCATAATCAAAGTAGTATTTTTTTTTAATGGCAAAACGCTTGTTTTCAAGCTCCACTAGTAGATGACATGCTTTCCCATAAATCATCCCATAAGGTAACATTCTTATATGTGATTTATAAGTAGTCTGATAAGCCCAAAGTGCATCACCAAGTCACAAACTTTAATCTAGCTAGTTAAGTGCAACTTCTTCAAAATGGACTTGATTTCTTGATTTGAAATTTTAGCTTGGCCATTTGTTTGAGGATGGTAAGCTATGGAAGTTTGATAAGTCATATGGTACTTATGTAGCAATGCTTTTATTGAACAATTGTAAAAATGAATGTCATGATCACTAATGATAGTCTTGGGGATTCCAAACCTATTAAATATACGAGTCTTAACAAAATCTAAAACAACCTTAGCTTTATTAGTTCATATGACTTTCACCTCAATCCATTTGGATACATAATTAACAACAAGGATATAAAGATTACTTAAAGAAGAAGGAAATTGACCCATAAATCAATACCCCAAACATAAAAGGCATTTGATTTTTATGAGTAATATTGTCTATTCTTTAGCATTTTTTACATGATTTGTAAAAGTTATATGCATCTTTAAAAATAAAAGACCAATAGATATCACTTTCAAGTACCTTGTAGGTTGTTTTTTTGGGCTAAAAAATGCCCACCATAAGAATAAGAATGACAAAATATGAGAATGTAATGAAATTTATCATATGGTACACATCTTCTATCTACTTTATCCACATAAAATTTCTATAAATAAAGAGTGTTCCAATAATAATATTTAACATTAGCTCATAACTTGTCTTTTTTGAGTTTAGACAAACCTGAAGGGAATTCTTTGGTGACTAAGTAGCTCATCAAATCAGCATACCATGGTCTTTTGTTGAGGAATTAACATATACAACTACTCATCAAGGGTCTCTCTTACTATTTTAGTTTGTATATCCTTGGTCTGTAGTCGGCTCAAGTGATCAGCTACATGATTTTCAACACCTTTTTTGTCCTTGATCTCAAGATCAGATTATTATAAAAGCAAGATCCACCTAATCAATCTTGGTATGGATTCCTTTTTCTTTAAAAGATACCTCAAAGTTATATGGTCAATAAAAACAATAATTTTTGTACCAATTAAATAAGACCTAACTTTTTCTAGACAAAACACCACTGCAAAAAGCTTTTTTTTAGTTGTAAGGTAATTGCATTGTGCTCTGTCCAACATGTGGAAAACCTATGCGATAAATACAAATTCTTTACTATTCTTTGCCAAAGAATAGCACCCACTACATAGTTACTCGCATCATATATATTTTGAAATGTTCATCTTAATTTGGTGGTTGCATGATGGGGGCAAATGTGACACACCTTTTAAGCTTATTATGGGCAAATTTAAACGCTTGATCAAACACAAATTCTACTTTTTTGACTAATAATTTACATATGGGTGTTGTAATCTTTAAGAAATATTTGATAAAATATTAATAGAAACCTACATGGCCAAAAAAAAAAAAACCCTCATGCACATAGAAACCTACATGGCCAAAAAAAAAAAAAAACCCCTCATGCACAAAGGGTAAGGAAATGTTGAAATAACATCTATTTTAGCTTTATCAACCTCTAAACCATGTGAAGACACAATATCCTAAGAATTATTCCTTGTTATACCATAAAACAATATTTTTCATAGTTCAAGACAAGTTTAGTTTCAATGCATCTTTTTAAGAGTAAAGATAAATTTTATAAAAATTTATCAAAAGAATCACCATATACCATGAAATTATCCATGAAAACCTTATATATTCTTTTAACATAGTTAAAAAAAAATACACATTATGCATCTTTGAAAAGTTGTTGGTGCATTACATAAACTAAAAGACATTCTCCTATATGCATGTATATGTACCAAATGGATATGTAAATATAGTCTTTTCTTGATCTTTAAAATTAATAACAATCTAATTATATCCACTATATCCATTAAGACAACCAAATTTTACATGGTTTAGATTCAGAAAATTCAAACTTGTATTTGAGAGAATTTGAAGAGGTCTGTAATACATATAATGACTTAAATTATAGTATGAACACCAATAGACTAAAGTTTTTATCTTTTTTCCTTAAAACATAAAGGATAAATATGGCTACAAAATCTTATGTCAGGATCTATCCGTGCTTGGGATGAAATGTAATAAAAGTTTTTAAAGAAGTTTTTTCCCAATCACTAAACAAACTTTTTCAAAAAATAAATTACCTCTTTCACTTAAAAACCAAGAAGAATCATTTTACCACTATTAGAATAGGTATAAAAACTTGATTAAAACCTGTCCTCACCATAGTTTTGAAAATTAAAGATTACTTTCACACTTCTATGAAAGTTTAACATATAAAAAGAGGCAAATTATGGAATTTATGTGCAATGGATTTTTTGAAGATAAAGACCCTGATAAAGCAATAAAATACCTAGACTTATTAGCTGAAAATGCTTAAAATTAGAACACTGCATGCATTTATGAGGTATTAAGTAAAACTTATCCCTATACATCAAGTAGAGGTATGTATAACCTTAAACAAATCATGACCTGTAAGCCAAATTTATATCTTTAGCTAAAAATGTCAAAGCATTAGAATTGAAAAAGAATGATCAATTAAAATTCATTCAAAAAAATTGTGTCAAATCTTGAAACTAATAAACCCTCAATCAATAATTGTCTAACTTCGCAATATTTCAAGTAGTGTTTCCATGAACAAGCCAATGCTTTAAGCAGTTTTCAAATGCTAAACCATAATCCATACTCATAAACAACATACAATCATAGTTAGAAAAATCACCCAAATTTTAGTTGGAAGAGTAATAACACTAATTCTCAAACTTTACAACCACCCTTCAAGCATATCATAACTTTTAAAATTCTAAAGGATATGTACCTTCTTATGTTTCCCCTCCTAGAAAAAATCTTAAGGAAACACTACATACATTCATTCAAAAGCAAGAGTTAATTAACATTTAAAATGCTAAAACTATGGAATATTGGAAAGACACTCTTTTAAAATTCACATATGCTCTTAGTTTTTAGAAAAAATATAAGTTTCTTTCTCAACTACAACAAAATCACAAAGGACAATACAACTCAAATGTAAAGAACCAACATATAGATCAAATCAAATCAGTCATGACTGTTTGTAGTGGTAAGACTATCGAAAAACTTATTCTTAAACTTTGTGAGAAAGATGATGAATCAATCTCTAAGGGTAACGTAGAGATTGAACATGAATATTACAATGGAAAAATTGATTCCCCATCAATATTTTTATTTTCTCATGTCATGAGTAATCTAAAGGAGGTGAATTATAATTCTAAAATCTTTGGAATTTTTAAACAGGTAAATAGCAATACACCGTTATTTGATCCTATTAAATAGATGCCTTCTTAGTCCAATTTTTTGAAAGACTTGTGCACCATGAAAAGAAAAATAAATGTGAAAAGGAAAGTATTTTTAGCTGAACAATTGTCATTCTTAAAAAAACATAACGTTTTGAAATATAAAGATTATGATTATTCTTCAATTTCGTGTCTTACTGAATAGCATAAAATTCAAAAAATTTACTTGATCTTGGAGCTAGTGTAAATTTACTTTCATATTCAGTTTTTCAAAGTCTCAATCTAGGTGAGTTAAAACCAACTTTCATAACTTTTTTACTTGTTGATATCTCTATAAAGGTTCATAGAAGAGTAGTTAAAGATGTGTTAATACATGTTAATAAATTTTTTTATTTTATGGATTTTTTTTTTATCTTGGATACATAATATGTTGAAGCATGTAATTCAATTCCTATTATTTTAGAATGCCTATTATTTCTTGCAACTTATAATGCATTGATTAATTGTATGAATGGAGCGATGAAGTTATCCTTTAGAATCATGACAATATAAATAAATGTCTTTAACCAAAGCAACTTGGAGATTATCATGATCTATAAAAGTAGATTTTATTGAGAATTAGTTTGTGATCAATATGAAACTACTCTTAGTGAAATTGAGTTTAATGAATCTAAAACTTTGCAAATGATTTATTTTTAAAAGAATCAAAGGCAAGTAGTTGAAGACTAAAAGTTAAGGAATTTCAATAATAATCAAGTTCATACCTTCAAGTGTTCAACCACTGACACGATCAAAGAGTTGATGTCTTATCCCAAGTGTAAGAGTGTCAAAGTAAAATAACCCGGCAAGACCGGAATCGAACCACAGGGAGGTGAATTATATAAATTATAAATAAAGAAAAAGATTTGAAGAGAATAATAACAAAAAAGGAGTTGAAGAAAGTTTTGGGATGTGATATTGATGTAAGGATTAAACAATAACAAAATATATGTCAAGGTTATAGGATTCACTAATGGTATTTCAAATAAATATAATATAAACTCTTTTTATTACTCAACTAGAAACCACACACAAAGGAGGTTCTAATCGGATGATTTCTCGTTATTAGCTCATTATAAATTACTAACATGATCATATTAATTATCTTATATAAGTAATACCATACTTATAAATATCATCAAGCATTCATGTTGCTAGTTTATTGTTTTTTTGATATTGTGGGCTGATTATTGATATTGTTGGCTGGCCAAAATATCATTGCTAACGTCAGAATTATAGCTCCCTAAATTATGGAAGTTGTGGGCAATTGTGTCAGCTTTCCAACAAAAAAAAAACCAGAGGTCATTTGGACTTATAGAACTCAAGATATGAGCTAAAAACCGAATAGTGTTTGAGCTGCAGGACAGCTTCCGACTTCTTCGTTATTGCTAAGATTTGAACTTGAAAACGGCAGAATTGAGTCTTTAAGTCCACATGAAAGTTGTAGCTCTATGTCTTACCTTTCCATCCATATAAAGTGGACCTAAATTCGATATCTACAGCTCTAGATATGATCCAATTACCGAACGGTGTTTGAATTTGGACTGCTCTAGCAATACTTTTTTAAATTTGGCCCTC
>NW_011500637.1:55837-56051 GCF_000495115.2 Populus euphratica | reverse complement strand
TTGTTTTTTTGATATTGTGGGCTGATTATTGATATTGTTGGCTGGCCAAAATATCATTGCTAACGTCAGAATTATAGCTCCCTAAATTATGGAAGTTGTGGGCAATTGTGTCAGCTTTCCAACAAAAAAAAAACCAGAGGTCATTTGGACTTATAGAACTCAAGATATGAGCTAAAAACCGAATAGTGTTTGAGCTGCAGGACATCTTCCGACT
>NW_011500637.1:35466-55654 GCF_000495115.2 Populus euphratica | reverse complement strand
ATAAAATTACTAAGGATAAATGCCTTCCTTGGGTTGGAATTGTTTTTTTTTTATTTTATTTTATGTTCCGGTTTGGATTGCACCGACATCTCTTTTCTAAGTTTGGCCATCTCTTTATCCTTGCAATTTAAGTTCTTCAAGTCATCAATCAATCCTTTCATTTATGTGATAGGCCTGCATTAAAAATAGACATTTACCATAAATTATAGGTATCTTATATTATTAGATACATTATTATAAAACATATTTTAGTTAAGGAGTTATTGATACTTCAAGTGCAAAATGATGATATAAAACCATGATAAAAATGCACTTTTAAGTACTAATCACACCCCCCAACCAGCTTATTACTAGTCCCTAGTAATCAAAGCGTTAAAATAGAAAACAAATTTGCAAATTTCACAAAGCAAGGTATTCATCATTTAACTTCCATTAATCTATCCAGATAAACAAACTCTCATTAAATTTATATATCTGCTCAATACCACTTAACAAGATATTAATAAACCTTTCTTTTGTGCTCAATGTATCAACACATAATTATGGGGCTTTTCTTGGAAGAAAACAAAATTTTTGTTCTAATGTTTAAGGTTAACTTCCTTGGGTTGGGATTATTATTTTTGTCTTTTTTTTTTAATGTATATACATATAATTTAAAAATATCATGCATCTTTAACCCATGTAATGAGCTTTCAGCTAATGACTCCCAGACCAGTTGGTATTAGGGCATTAGGTGTTAAGACACCCCTACGAGCTTAGTAACTCGGGTCGCAGATACTGATATGTAGATAGTGCAATGTTTGATTCCTTTAAGCTTTTCTCCTCAACCCATGTAACAAGCGTTGGGCCAATAGCTCCCAAGTCAGTTGACTTTAGGGTATTAGGTGTTAAAACACCCCTTCGGGCTTAATTGCTTAGGTTAGGGAGGCTACGAAACCAAACTTATCTACATTTTTATTATCATCATTTTTTTTTTCTTTTTTTTTTTTTTTTTTTTTTTTTTTTTTTTTTTTTTTTTTTTTTTTTTTTTTTTTTTCTTTTTAATTATATACAATCCCTTTCCCTTAGTTGTTACCTTTAACAAAAGAACATAAATAATGTAATAATCCAATATGCAACCCACAATCATATGTTAAAGTGTGTGTGTGTAAATTAAGGTTTAAGAATACATGTTAAATAAGTATATGAGCAGAATTAAGTGGTAACAATACGAGAGTTTGTAAACCTGAATATTTCAGGAAGTATTATAATAGACCTTGTTAAGAATGGTTACTAAGATGCGTCTCAAGAGTCACTTTAACAAAAGAACTCCTTTACTCTGCCATCCTAGTAACAACAATTATGCACATGCTTTATGAAATGAAAAACAATTTTTTTTTTTATCAACTACTACCCTCTCCCCCCAACCAAAACGAGACATTGTCCTCAATGTTCTAAGGTAGAAAGATAGAGTATAAAAGATATCACCTGAAATAACGAACACTGACAAAACCTGAAACACACTGAAACAAAAATAAGAAATAACAAAACATAATAATAAAACCAAAAGACACAAAAATTCACAAATGAAGGCTCAAATCCAATCTAAGCTTTTTACGGCTTTCCTTAGATGACCAATTTATGCGACTCATGGAAGGATCAATCACAGGAATGAAAGATTGTAGTTGGTCAATCAATTGTTCAGCAGTAGTAGCAGAGATTATGATTTGTCGTGCAGAAGATGTTAGAAATTCCTGTTCCACAGCATGATCAAGAAAAGACAACAACTTATCATAATAACCATTAACATTTAACAAACCTATGGGTTTATGGTGAATGTGCAATTGAGCCCAAGAGGAAATATGAAAGATCTCTTCCAATGTGCCTAGACCACCTGGTAAAGCAATGAAGGCATCAGCATGGTTAAACATTGCATTCATTCGAGCTGACATTGTGGAGACCTGAAGTTCCTCTCCAATTGTTTTTCCAATGATGTCCCCTTGTGCCAAAGCTTCAGGGACGATTCCTAAAACTTGACTACCTCCTAAAAATGCAGCTATTGACACACCTCCCATTAACCCAAGACTGCCTCCCCCATACACTAAATGAATCTTTCTCTCAGCTAGCACCTGACCAAGATGATTTGCTGATTCTAAAAACTCTTTTTCTTTCCCAGGACTAGATCCACCGAAAACACAAATATTTCTTATATGATGACTTGGGGAACTTGCCATTTCTACACACTTCTATATATGCTGAATGAATGGGTTGAGTAGAAATGATGGAAATGAAGAGAAGATTTTATAGATGAGAAATTGAAAATACAAAGCATACCACCTATATGTAGGCTAGCTGAAGTCTTACTCTCTCTCTCTCTTTCTTATTTATTTATTTATTTATTATTATTATTTTATTATTATTATATATATATATATATATATAAATGTATGTACAAGCAGTTGTGATTGTGGCTCACAGCTTTCCCTTGGTTTTACGTCCAAGAACGGCTTAAACGCCCTCTATGGGTCGGGGATAGGCTTCCCATCCAGTTTTCTTAAAAACTGGCAAACAGGGTCTTTTTTAGTCAGATTCCCAAGACTAAGTCGATCATGTTCTTTATGAAAATGAGGCCATAAATCATGAATTGCACGATGCACATCTCCACTAGGATGCGTCTCAAGAGTTAATAGAAGATTATCTAAAGACTCCTTACTCAGGCCATCCTTAATGAATTGTATTTTATCTTCACGGTTTATAGATACCATTCCTAAAGAACGACATTTTGTATTACAAGTCCATCTGGCACATCGGTGACAGACTTTTAGTCGTTTTGCACGACGTTTCTTTGCAAAAGTGCTTTTACCTGTCCCAGGCATGTATGAAATAAAAGAGTTGGAAGACTCACCTGATAATCGGATCTTTGCTTCAATTATCCAGCGAATATCTTCAGGAATTCCATGGTTCATTAACAACCTCAATCTTTCACACCTAGCACGGTAAATTTTTGTAATCGCATTCTGAGGCAGAGCAGGAAAATACTTTTTCAATTTTTCAAGAGTGGTGTCCATTTTTGTTTTGTTTTGTTTTTAAAGAGAAGTGCAGAAGAGATGTAAAGAAAAGAGAAGGAACAAGGAATTGAACAAATATATACAAAGATATCAATTATCATGGGAAATTGAAAGAACCGACTTAAGAGTCACGGAGTACCGTTATCCGCCATTTGACCGGGGTTGGAGAAAGACTAGCAAAACAAAAGTCACACCAAAAAGAAACACAAAAAAAATATGAGAAAAACAAAATAATCAACCTTCATATACAGGATCATTCAAACCAATGGATTCATTTTCACTAGGAAAATTATCAAAGTAAGCTTTCAAACGATGTCCATTGACCTTGAAAACATTACCATTCTTTGGATTCTCAATATCAAAGGCCCCATAAGGATATACATGTTTCACAACAAATGGACCGCTCCATCTTGATCTTAGCTTTCCAGGAAATAAATGGAGTCGAGAATTATAAAGCAAAACTTTTTGACCAACATCAAATGTTTTTCTCAAGATTCTTTTATCATGAAAGTCTTTGATTCTTGCTTTATGAATTTTTGAATTCTCATATGCATCATTTCTTATTTCTTCAAGCTCATTTATTTGTAACTTACGCAGCTGACTCGCATCATCCAGGTTTGAATTGAAAGCTTTAATAGCCCAATAAGCTTTGTATTCAAGTTCCACAGGCAAATGACAAGGTTTTCCATAAACCAACCTATAAGGTGACATACCTAATGATGTTTTAAAAGCAGTTCGATAGGCCCATAGTGCATCATTAAGTCTTAAAGACCAGTCCTTTCGATTAGGGTTCACTGTTTTTTCCAAGATTTGTTTGATCTCCCTATTAGCAAGTTCTACTTGTCCATTTGTCTGGGGGTGATAAGGGGTGGCAACTTTGTGTGTGATTCCATATTTCTTCATTAAAGACTCAAATGGCTTGTTACAGAAATGTGTTCCACCATCACTTATCATGGCCCGAGGGATTCCAAATCGACTCAAAATGTTTTCTTTCAAAAACTTAATGACTGTTTTATGATCATTGTTACGACTTGGAATTGCTTCTATCCATTTTGAAACATAGTCTACTGCGACTAATATGTACACAAAACCAAATGATGGAGGAAATGGACCCATAAAATCTATACCCCAACAGTCAAAGATTTCAATGACAAGAATAGTACTTAAAGGCATCATGTGACGTTTTGAAAGAGATCCTAACTTTTGACAATTTTCACAAGTCTTGCAGAATGCATGCGTGTCCTTAAACATGGTGGGCCAATAAAATCCACATTGTAAGATTTTTGCAGCTGTCTTTTTTGACGAAAAATGACCCCCACATGCCTCAGAATGACAAAATTTAATGACATTACTTACCTCATTGTCAGGAATGCATCTTCGAAATATTTGATCAGGACAATATTTGAATAAATAAGGGTCATCCCAATAAAAGTTCTTCACTTCGTTCAAGAACTTTCTTTTGTCTTGAGTGCCCCAATGCGCTGGCAAATGTCCTGAAACAAGAAAATTAACAATATTAGCAAACCAAGGCATTGTAGTGACAGAAAGTAAAGATTCATCAGGAAAGTAGTCATCGATTGGCGTGATGTCAGATTTCGAATCAGTTGTCAATCTTGACAAATGATCCGCGACAACATTTTCGGTGCCTTTCTTATCCTTGATTGTGATATCGAATTCTTGAAGTAACAAAATCCACCGCACCAATCTAGTTTTAGAATCCTTCTTGGAAAGAAGATATTTCAACGCTGCATGATCGCTAAAAACAATAACAGGTGAGCCAACAAGATAAGATCTGAATTTTTCACATGCAAATACTACTGCAAGTAATTTCTTTTCAGTAATAGTGTAATTTATTTAAGAACTATTTAAAGTTTTACTTGCATAATAAATCACATAGGGTTTTTTATCTTTTCTTTGTCCTAAAACAGCACCCACGGCATAATCACTAGCATCACACATTATTTTAAAAGGTAATGACCAATCAGGAGGTTGAATGACAGGAACAGAAGTAAGCAAGTTTTTAAGTTTAACAAAAGCTTCTTCACAATGTTCAGTCCATTCAAAAACCTTATCATTTGTTAGAAGGTTACACAGTTTTTCTATTTTACGCTTTGATTACTAGGGACTAGTAATAAGCTGGTTGGGGGGTGTGATTAGTACTTAAAAGTGCATTTTTATCATGGTTTTATATCATCATTTTGCACTTGAAGTATCAATAACTCCTTAACTAAAATATGTTTTATAATAATGTATCTAATAATATAAGATACCTTTAATTTGTGGTAAATGTCTATTTTTAATGCAGGCCTATCACATAAATGAAAGGATTGATTGATGACTTTAAGAACTTAAATTGCAAGGATAAAGAGATGGCCAAACTTAGAAAAGAGATGTCGGTGCAATCCAAACCGGAACACTGTTCGGTAATTGGGTCATATCTAGAGCTATATATCTCAGATTTAGGTCCAATTTATATGGATGGAAAGGTAAGACATAGGCCTACAACTTTCATATGGAGCCCAAGATCTAAAAAGGCCATTATCAAGTCCAAATTGTAGCAACAACAAAGAAGCCCGAATCTGTCTTCCAGCCCGAGCACTGTTCGGTATTTTGGCCATATCTGGAGTTCTAGAAGTCCAAATGAGCTGAAGTTTTTACACAAGATAGCTTAGACAATTGCCTATAAGTTTCATGTTTTCAAATGGTTCCAATATTGATATTATCAATGATGTTTTAGGCAGACAAGAGAAGATAAGGATTGTCACCAAGTCAAAAGTTAGCCACCCACTTATCAATTAGTCATCAAATCAATAGTTCCCAATTTTAGCCTATAAAAGGAGGCATTTGCCATGCATTGAGGCATCTTGGTTTCCAGATCAAGAGAATGCTCTTCCTTTCTCTCTTTGTATTCTTTGTAATATTTATGCTTTGCTTTCATTAATATTAAGTTTATGCCTTTCATTTCCTTTCCTTTACTTAGTTAACTTTTATGTTCTTATTTTGTTTATCTATTTTGCTTTATTTCATTATGTCTACCTAAATTAGTTATGTCAAGGTGAAAAGGTTACACTAATGGTGTAAGAATAAGTATAATGTAAACTTAATATGGACTTTAATGTTTGATACTAACATGTTTTGAAACATTAAAGTCCATATTGGAAACTATTGATTTGATGACTAATTGATGAGTGAGTGACCAACTCTTGACTTGGTGACAATCATTATCTTCTCTTGGATATGATCCAATTACCGATTAGTGTTCCAGTTTAAACTAAACCAACATCTCTTTTCCAGGTTTCACCCTCTCTTTGTCCTTTCAATTTTAATATTTCAACTCATCATTCAATCCTTTTATTTATGTGATAGGCCTCAATTTAAAATGAACATTTACCTTAAATTAAAGGTATCTTATATTATTAGATATATTATTATAAAACATGCTTTAGTTAAGGAGTTATTGATACTTCAAGTGCAAAATGATGATATAAAACCTTGATAAAAATACACTTTTAAGTACTAATCATTTAGTCGTGTCACTTTAGTTAAGGAGTTATTAGTACTTCAAGTGCAAAATGATGATATAAAACCTTGATAAAAATACACTTTTAACTACTAATCATTTAGTCGTGTCACTTTAGTTAAGGAGTTATTAGTACTTCAAGTGCAAAATGATGATATAAAACCTTGATAAAAATGCACTTTTAAGTACTAATCACCTATTTGATTCTGTCGCAAGCTCTCATAGCTCTGTTGTTGTGAGCTAGGGTTCTTCCTCTGCTTCTCCTCCAAGTCTATAACTTTGTGTTGATCTCTCCTCTTATCCTCTTCACCAACTCCCTCGTTCAGGTCCTTCTGCCCCTCAATCTCTTGTTTGTCAGTATCAGATGGTTCTTCATCTGCGATTGTCGAAACTACTCTTTTAGCTGCGTCTGCCACAGCCTCTGCTGCACCCAACTTCCGGGTACTATCTTCTCCAGCTTATGAGCCCCTAACCTTCTCTGATGCTGACAGCTATGAGGCATGGCATTATGCCATGCATGATGAATTTCAAGCATTACAATCTTATCACACCTGGTCTTTGGTTCCTTTTCACCCTTCGATGAATGTTATTGGTTGCTAGTGGGTGTACAAGATCAAACTCCGTATGGATGGCAGTGTTGAACGATATAAGACATTGATTATCCTGAAACATTCAGTCTAGTTATTAAACATGCGATAGTCAGATTAGTGTTTTCCATTACAGTCTCGCATAATTGGAAAATTCAACTTGATATTCATAATGTCTTCCTCAATGTATTCTTTTTGAAGAGGTCTACATGAAACAGGAAGGTATTGATTATTCTAAAACCTCAATGGCTCGGGGTTTTACTCAACAGGAAGGCATTGATTATTCAGACACCTTCGGTCCAGTTGTTAAGCATGCGACAGTCAGATTAGTGTTTTCCATTGCAATCTTGCGTTATTTGAAAATTCATCAACTTGATATTCATAATGCCTTCCTCAATGGTGTTCTTACCGAAGAGGTCTACATGAAACAGGAAGGCATTGATTATTCTAAAACCTCAATGGCTCGAGGTTTTACTCAACAGGAAGGCAATGATTATTCAAAAACCTTCAATCCAGTTGTTAAGCATGCAACAATCAGATTGGTGTTTTCTATTATAGTCTCGTGTAATTGAAAAATTCATCAACTTGATATTCATAATGCCTTCCTTAATGATGTTCTTGCCGAGGGGGTCTACATGAAACAACCTCCAGGTTTTGTTGACTCTGCCCTTCCCTCTCATGTGTACCGGTTGTATAAGTTTTTATATGGCTTAAAATAGGCTCCACGGGCGCGGTACATTTGTCTGAGTGATTTTATAATGTCTATTGGTTTTACTACTTCCAAGGTTGACACCTACTTATTTATCTTATCTATTGGTGCTGATATTTTCTATCTTTTGGTTTATGTTGATGACATTCTGCTTACGGGTAACAAATCTGTTATACTTCATCGCCTAATCCAGTTATTGAGTTCAGAGTTCAAGCTTCGTGACTTGGGTGTCGTTCACTATTTTTTGAGAATTGAGGTTCAATCCACTGTTATGAGTCTGATGTTACTCCAGCATAAATATATTCTTAACATTCTCACTCGAGCAAGTATGACTTCTTGTAAACCGGTTGATACTCCTATCTCTTTCTCTAAAGTCACCATACTATCGAATCCTCTATTTTCTAACCCTACACTGTTTTGTCAAATTATGGGTGCCCTCCAATATCTCACCTTTACAAGACTCGACATCTATTTTGCTATTTATAGAGTCTGTTGGTTTATGTATGCTCATACAGATTCTCATTAGGGTGCTGTTAAATGCATTCTACGTTATCTATATGGTACAGCCACCCATGATTTACATATCACTCGTAGTTTCTCCTTTACTCTCCATGGTTTTACAGATGTAGATTGGGCAGGTAGTAATGATGATTACAAGTCCACAGGTAGTTATCTCATCTTCTTTGGTTAGAATCATATCTCTTGGAAATCTAGCAAGCAACGAACCTCCACCAAGGCTGAGTATAAAGCCTTGGCCAATGGCAGTGTTGAGGTTATCTGACTTCAGTATCTATTGCGAGATTTGCAGATTCCCTCTATCCCTGCTCCTACTTTTTGGTATGATAATCTAGGTGCTACTTACTTATCTGCAAATCTTATTTTTCATGCTCACACTAAACATATTAAGGCTGACTATCATTTTGTACGAGACAAGGTTGCAAAGAAAGAGATTTAGATTTGTTGTATCCCCTCTCATGATCAACTTGCCAATATTTTTACTAAGCCGCTTCCTACTGCTCCGTTTACTGCTTTCCGATTCAAGCTTCAAGTTAATCTTTCATCCTCAACTTGAGGGGGCATATTAATGTACTGTATAGGAAATATTATAGACATATTCTTGTGTGGTAACCTATATTATTGTTATTATATATTTTTCTATACATGTATATAGAAAGGGTTGGCTAACCGTTAGATTAAACCTCCGAATTATTCTTAACTGAGATAGAGAGAGAGAGAATTATGATGAAAAACAAAAAAGACAATAAAAAAAAGATGCTAAATATATATGAAATCCTTACTTCGATGATTTCTTTGGTACAAAACTTGACCAAACATATGCTCCTCAGTGAAAGGTCTTAGCAAATCATTCACGATTTCAGATGTAGGTGACTCATCATAGAGTTCAACTCGAGGCCGGAAGCTTTGGCAAATATTTGGAGTATTTGGAGTATTTGAAGTAGAGGCAACCTCATATGTATGAAATATAGGAGAAAAGGTGGAACAAATCTGCGACGCTCTTTCATGTATTGGATCTGATTGCAAGAAAGTAGTTGATGCTTCGTTATGCGAAGTATGTGTATTCAGAGAACCAATAGGTGCGCGTAAGAAACACCTTTCTACATCTAAATTTTCAGAGGTATCTCTAGACTTGGATACAACCTTAGAAGATGTAGAGGGGGAAATAGAATCAAAGTTTAAATTTTGAACAACCCTTGTTGTTTGATTGCTAGAGACATAAACATTATGTGCCTGAGATTGGGAGAAGAAACCTTAAAGTGGAACTAATGAATTCGTGGCGTAAACATATGTGCCGAAGATTGGGAGAAAGAATCCTGAGGTGGAGCGACTGAATTGGAAAAAAAAAACCATAGAAAGAAAAGGATGGGAGAGCATAAGGAGGAGTGTAAGCTGTTTCAAGAAGAAGTGGTTGAGTGAAAATATTCGAAATAGATTGTGCAGGTCACCCATTGTAACAATATTATTAAACAGAAGACCTCTAAAACAGCAATTAAAGGGGAAAAAAAAGGTTGAGGTACCTACAAAAAGGTGGAATAAAACATTTGAAAAAATAAAAGAAAAAAAGAGAAGAAAAAAGTGCTCATGAGAGCTGCCTTAAATGCTAATATATACACACACACACACGAACCAAGCACAGTACTGTAATAAAATCAACATCTACTAGAAGACCCTTCTTGACTATTGAAGATAATCTTCACATTAAACGCACAATCATATAAATGAAGAAGCTCATAGAAAAAATGATAAATAATGTGTGCAATATTTAAAACGTATAATGCAGGAATAGAGCTGCAGATGGCCATTCCTAAGAGAAACAGCTGAGCGCAAAGGGAAATCATGGTGCAAAAAGTCAAAGAAATACTCCATCCAAGTCAAGCCATGTTTCACAACCGCCATATAAAATCAATGCAATCGTGAAGAGCACACCTACCCTGGACAAATCCCAACAATGATAATCAAGAATCCCACGAAACCCAAGCCTCTCCTAGAACCACAAGGAGCTCTTTTCACGTAAATAGCATTAAACTTCTCAAAAATTACAAAGTGACATTTCTACATTGAGACTCTGAACAGTGAAATTAGTTTATTGGTGTACAAAGTGTTATTTTATTTTTCAATTTTAAATTGATAAGTTCTACATTGAGACTCTGAACAGTGAAATTGGTTTATTGGTGTACAAATTGTTATTTTATTTTTTAATTTTAAATTGATAAGAATTGAAAATTAAGTTTTATAATTTATTTTAATTTTTTTATAAAATTAAAATAGTTTTATAAACTTAGTCACGGATTTTACAAGTTAATTCAAGTTAAATTAAGTTATTTTTTTATTTTTTCTATAAGATTATCTCAATTTCATAACTCATGTCATGATTTTGGCGGATTAACTTAGGTTGTTTTTTATAAATTTTTAATTGATTTTTTTATAGTCTCATTCTTCAACATTAAACTAATTGGGAATTAAATTGTGTAATTTCTTTTGATTTTCTTTCTGTGAGGTTGTATTGGTCTTATATTCCAAGTCACGGGTTTAACAAGTTAACTAGGGTCATTTTTTAAGTCTTTATTTTAATTGATTTTTTTTCATTTATATACTTTAATATTGGGTTAATTAGAAATTAGACTTTATAATTTGTTTTTATTTGTTTTATATGAGGTTATTATAGTCACATAATGTAGGTCATGAATTTAACATGTTAACTCATGTTAATCCAAATTAATTCAATATATTATTATCTTAATACTAAAAAAGATATCATCTTGAATTTTTTTGTCAAATTATGTTTTTTAAGAGTCATTTAGATTTTTTTTTAACTCACAAAATCAATTAAGTCATATTGAATCAACCCTTACATGGTTTAAATTATTTTTCAACTAAAAAAATATCAATAATATCTAAAAAGAGTATGTTAAAAAAAAATTTAACATGACCCGCACGAGTCAATGACGTAGTTTATAGCTAAGGTAGAAAGGTGATAAACTATGATGTAGTGTATTTTATCCATATATACCCCCTATCATGCCACATAATAAACAGTTACCAATGCAAAAGATTCATAATAGAAAAAAAAAAATAAAGATTGTTTAGAAAGGAAAATGTATTATCCCAATAAAAATGTCTAATGATCTTTCGATTCAAATCGTAATGAAGCAAATCACTAGTATTTGTAATGGTGAAGACACAAATCCATCTTTTTGTCTTTAATTGTAGATAAATTAATAATGTATTTCAATGTGAGTCATCTCAATAATTTTAGATATTAAATTATTTGCTTGTTTTATGCTGCAAGTCAGGTCCAACCTTTTGAAAATCTTTATATATATATATATTTAATGTGTTTTCAAATCGTGTATGGATTCACTTGATGTAACTGGGTCAATTTGAGAAGCCCAAAGAAAACCTATAGTCCTAGACAACAGGAAAAAAGAAACATATTTTAATAAAAAAAATTCAGAATAATATTTTTTTAAAAAAAATATACATTGAAATAACATATTAAATTAACCTGAATCAACTTAGTTTAACATATAAAATATAGCCATTATAATAAAACCATAATAACCTTAGGTAAAGCAAATAAAAAAATATATTAAAACTCAATTATCAATGAATCTAATATTAAAGAATAAAATTAAAAAGATGATTAAAAAAATACAACAAAAAACTCAAGTCAACTTGTGTTAACTTGTAAAACCTGGATCACAAGATTAGGACAATCCAGAAAGCAAATCATAATAAATTATGAAACTCAATTATAAATCAATCAAATATTGAAGGATAAAATTAAAAAATAAAAAGAAAAAAGACTTGAAGCAACCTAGGTTAACTAGTCAAAATTTTTAATTGGATCATGAAATTAAAATAACTTTATATAAAACAAATTAAAATAAATTATGAAACTTAATCCTTAATAAATTTAATGTTTAATGATGAAATTAAACAAAAAACTAAATTTATTTTTTTTTTTTAAAAAAAAAGTATTGTTCCAATGAACAATACCATCTCAATTAGTTTTTGTTAATATCTATGACTAGATAATTGGTCTGTGCTCTACCATAAATCAATAAAAAAAAATAGAGGGAAAAAAAATTGATGTTAAGTCGACACAAACGCATTTTAAAGAAGAGAAAAAAATCAATGTCAAATATGAAATTAAAAATTAATAAGTAAAAAAAAAATATCAACCCATGTTAAGTTACAAAACCTGTTACTAAAGTTATTTGACTAAAATCACCAAATTTGACAAAAACACAAAGCTCACTTTTTAACTAATCAAAAATTAAAGGATGAAATTGAATATAAATAAATAAATCATACAAAAACATTAAAAAATAGCAATTTTAAGTTAGACAAAGACCCGAGCCCATATAGGTCAACCCGCCAAACACACAGGTCAAGTAATGAAATTGAGATAACCCAATAAAAAGAAAAATTAAAAAATCATGAAACCCAATTTTTTTAAAAAAAATTAATATCAAATAATGAGATTGAAAAAAATTCATAAAAAAATTGATGTCAATTTGTATTAACTTGTAAAATTCGTGATCCATATTATTTGATTAGAAGCACTATGTATGAAAAAACCACAAACCCTAATTTTGAATATATCAAATATTAAATGTTAAAATTAAAAAAATCAAAAAATTGAATTATAAAAAAGAATAAAAAAAATAGTGATTAAAACAAAAAAAAAATAGCACTAGTTCACCAAAATTAACTCGTTAAACCTACGAGTAAAGTAATAAAATCAGGATAACCTAATAAAAAAATAAAAATAAATTATAAAGTCTATTTTTAAAAAAACTAATATCAAATAATAAAATTAATAAAATAAAATAATATCATCCATGCATGTTAATTTATAAAACCCATAACCCTCTGACCCGGCTATTTAATAAGAAACACCAAATTTTGAAAAACCACGGAGCCCGATGTTGGGAACTGGGATTCCTTTTCTCTTATAATGCCTTCTCTGTTTTCAGGGGAAAAAAAAAAAGGGGGTTGAAACTTGAAACTTTGAAGTATTGTTCTTTTTTGGGTTGAGCAGTATTACGTTTGGGCCATTAATAGCGTGACTCAATTTAACTACTTCTGTTACATGACGTGAATCATGGTTTACTAGGGCTGCTACAATTCCAAGGGCCAAGGGTGGAGCACGCCTGCACTGAACGTCTACCCTGACTATTCTTTTTTCTTCTTCTTTTTCATTGATTTGATTACTTCAATGGATTCCGGGCTTCCGTTGTGACTCGAACAAGTCGATTCACATTTCTAATAGCTTCGAAGGATCTATTGCATATTAAAATATTGCTTTGTTATTTAGCAATATGAACTTGCTCCTTCTTTACTAAAAATATAATAAAATTGAAAATGATCTTAAAATCTGAACTTGCAACGAGCAGATTAGGACGGCGAAGGTTAAACTGAGGTGAAATTCAGGAATAATCATTTCCTAAATGTTGCATCCTTGGCAGGTAATAATCAAACCGGAGTATCCAAAACGAAGGGAAAACGTTCAAGGGGAGGGATGGTCTTACATCACATTAGCTTTCGGAAATTTAGATAGAGGCAGCCTCAAACTAAGCACACCTGAATATGAAGGTTCATATCAATAACTACCGAGGAAACAAACATATGATTTTCGTTCAAATTTGGCTAACATACTTGGAGATGTTAATAACTAAAACTTATGCTAAGAAACCAATTAGATTTATTTCAAAACCAGTTAGTTAGATGAAATTCATGCTTCAACATCAAAGTGAATGTTCAAAATCCATCCTCCTCTGTAACAGCCAACTCTTAACATCTGGCTTGGTCGCTTAGCAAAATAATTCTGTAACCACTACCGTTGGTTCCAGCAAAACTTAAAATTCTAAATCGAATAGATACTGGCAGAAAGAAGCTACAAACTATTTGCCTCAAATTTCATCTAAGCTATAGCCTCAATTTTCATTTTCTTCGTCATCACTACCGTCATCTTTTCCTTGTTCGCCACTCTCCTGCTTATCATCTTTGTAAACTTCTTTATCCTGCTCACTGCTTCCCTCTTCAAGTTCTTCGTTTTTGTCAGCGATACCATCAAACTCAAATCTCGAAGAGCCCATTTCAGCACCTTTTATGTTCTCACCGGGGGGATTCGTTATAGTTGCAAGGTGGTCTTTCCCAACAGCAAAGGCTTCTAAAACCTCTGAATGCCCTTGCTTTTCGATGTCAAACCCAACGCCACGTGATGGCATATAAGTAGTGTTCGAAGGATAGTTAATGAGACTTCTCGAGTATAGTTGATCCAGTTGATTAAAATAAGAGCAGGTTTTGAATCGCTGAGACCTCCTCTCTGGACTTTCTTTGGCT
Organism: Populus euphratica; assembly: GCF_000495115.2. Taxonomy (NCBI): domain Eukaryota; kingdom Viridiplantae; phylum Streptophyta; class Magnoliopsida; order Malpighiales; family Salicaceae; genus Populus; species Populus euphratica. The sequence continues at coordinate 40,921 of NW_011500637.1, read as the reverse complement.
TTTCTAAAATATTTGTTGATATTCTCCCACTTCTCTTTACACCTCTTGGCACTCCTTTGATAGCCCATTGAACTCATTAAAGAACTTACCTCTTCCCAAAGAGGACCCTTAACGCCAGGTTCTTGAAATTTAATCTCTATTCTACTTCTAACTTTGATCAATGCCTCAACTTCATCTTTAGGCCATCTGCTATGGCTGTCAGATTTTGTAGATGTAATTTCTTTGATGGGCTCATTTGAAATGTCTGGTGGCGGCAATGGTGGAGCCATTCTAATAGGAAGATTGATACTTTGGCCCGTGATTCTCTCTATGTAAGAAACAATTTGAGCCTCTCTACTTGAAGTTGAAGCCCATTCATGTGCTCTAGAAATGGCTTCTCTGTTGTGCTTTTCAGCTTCTTGGTGTCTCCAGGTTTCTTCTCTATCTGTTCTCTCTCTATCCATTCTTTCAATCACTTCCAAGAACTTCCTATGCAACATTTCTTGGTGATCCATCACTTTCTTCACCGGGTTCTCAAAGAACCCAGCCATATAACTTAATTTCTCCTTCAATTTCCTCTTTCTCTTCCTCTTCTGGCTCTTTCTTAATGAAGCTTCCTCTCCAATTGAATTCTCTGACCCATGATCAACACCAGTTACATTATTGGCAGCACTGGATGGCACTGAATGACCCGCATTCGTTGGTGAATGGTCGCCTGTGAGAACAGAGCCAGAGCCTGTTTGATTAGCTTCAGCAATCTTTGCAAGACTATATATAGGTTCAAGTTCATTAAAGATGGGAAATTTGATGTCCAAATTCCTGCATCTCTCCCTACTTTCATCAACTACGTGTTCTATCTCTAAAGGCCTAAAATACCTAGTTCTGTTTCCACTAATTTCTTCCTCCTCACTTCCCCACCGCTTCTTCTCGAGTTGTTTCCTGTAACATTTACACAAACACATAGATGACACGGTACCCAGTTTAACAAATAGAAAAACAAACAAAAGTCATGAGATTATTAAATGTTTAGCAATAAACTACCAAAACGGTTCTTTGATAGTGGTATAATCTTCCAGGGGATGCCAAGAACGAGGCATTAAAATGGCATGTGGCGGATTAACATGCCCATTTCCATCAAGTAATGTAGGAGTAGCAGCAGCTTCATCTTGATTATTTAAAACACTAGCCTTTTTGTTGCCACTTCCTTCATTGCGCCCCAACTTAAAACTCATGGTGAATAGTGAAGGGTTTTGAGGGATGCCTTGACCCTGGCTCTGTTGTTGCTGCTGCTGCTGCTGAAATGGATAGAACAACTGGTGATGCTGCTGCAAAAAAGCTTGATGAGGCCGTTTATGTTGTTCTTGTTGCAAGTGGTATAGGCAACGATGGTTTAGATTTTGTAGATTTTGTAAAACTGATGGTGAGCAGCAACAATCATCTTCTCAAGCGTTGTTGCCTTTCTTGTCGTTGAGCAACAATCATCTTCTCAAGCGTTGTTGCATTTCTTGTCGTTGTTGATGATGATCATGATGATGATGATGGATATATGACAGTCCGCCATTACTAGGCTGCATATTAGGCTAACCCCTAATATGGCTAGAAGAGAGAATGATTTAAGTGCTTTGATCCTTTCACGGATTTGAAATTTAAAAATGGGACATGTAAACTCGCTTCATTTAAAACTTTATTTTTTATTTCTTTAATACAACTCTCTAACACTTTCAGGTGCGTCGTTATTTTCATATGCTACGTTTGTTTTACGGTATTGATTGGGTGAGGGATATTCAGCTTCCGAGTGTCTTGAGAGTTTTTAAACTATTTTTTAGTTTAAAATATATTAAATAATATTTTTTTATTTTAAACAAATTATTTTTAATATTAACATATTAAATTAATATAAAAAAATTAATTTAAACTAAAAATTCTAAAAAATACAGTTAAATTATAATATCAAACATCACCAATTGATAAAATAAATAATAAGATGGCAAAATTACTCTAACATCTTATAATTTAGTAGTTTTGTGTTTTTGAAAATTATAGTTTAGTGCACATAATAGTTCACATCATATATCATTTTATAGTTTAGTTTATTTTATATTTATTAAAAATTTAAACTGTAATTTTTTAAAATATAGAAAGTAAGTATAAAAATGACTAAATTTTAGAATAATAAATATGATTTTTCTTAATAAGAAATAAGATGATGGAACAAGATTGATTATGTACATAGAACACTAATGTTTTTCTCCATTTTGGCTATATGTATAATTATACATATACATAAATACATATATATACATATATATGTGTGTGTGTGTGAATTTGAATATTTTTATTTTTTAATTGTCACTGTACTATAAATATTTCATATGTTTTTACTTGTTTAATTTTTTTTACTTCTCCTATTTTTTTCATTAAATGTATTTATAAAAAAATACTTAATATATTTATACTTTATTTTTATTAAATAATTTTCTTCAATGTTGATTCATTAATGTGATAGCAGGAAATTGTTTTAAAAAATTCAGAACTAATAAATGAAAGGAAAAATATAGTTGATGGACTTAGAGCCTAGCTTAGATGCACTTGGAAATGTTTAATGCACTTGGTTGATGTATAAACCCAACTATATTTAAAAAATATATATAAACAATATGTCATCTGTAAAGGATGATGCATTATCAATTTTTATCTTTGTTATCTATGAAAATCATGGAAGTTAAGTTGGATTCTATTATATAATTAGATTTCATGCTCGTGAGATTTCATGGACTTGGGACATGTTTGTACATTGTTGTATATTTATAATATATATATATATATATATATATATATATATAGAAAACTATTGCAATCTATAATATTTTTAAGGAAAAAATTATAAATTTAAATTTTTAACCAGCTTAATATTAAAAAAAATTAACAAATTTTTTTTTGGAAACAATCATAAAAAAATTGAAAAGAAAAAACAACTATACTAGAAAACACTATAGCAATCTATAGTGTTTCATAAGAAAATATACAGTTGTAATTCTCAACTAGCTTAGAATTAAAAATAATAAAATTAATAAAGATAATTTAAAAAAAAATCATATAGAAAAATAACAATAAAGATAATTTTAAAAAAAAATCATATAGAAAAAAAATGTAGCAATCCATAGTGTTTTAAAGAAAAATAAACTACGAAATTAAATTCTCAATCAACTCAATATGATAAAAATAAAATTAAAAAAATAATTTTAGAAAAAAATTATATAAAAAAAAATATATGGAGAAACATTATAGCAATCAACAGTATTTTAAAAAAAAATATAAAGACAAATTTTCAACCAGCTTCATGTTAAAAAAATAAAATCAACAAAACAAATTCTGAAAAAAAGCAAAAAAATCGGAAAAAAAACATATGGGAAAAGTTTAAAGCTAAATTCTCAATCAACTCAATATTAAAAATAAAATTTATAAACATATTTAAAAAAAAACATATGAAGAAATATTGTAACAATTCAAGTGTTTTAAAAAAAATCTACAAAGCAAAATTTTCAATCAGTACAATATAAAAAAAAATCGACAAAAACCATTCTGAAAAAAATTCATACAAAAATCATGTAGGGAAATATTGTTGTAATCCATAATATTTTAAAGAAAAAAATTACAGTACTAAATTATTAATTAGGCTCATATTAAAAAGAAATCATTTAAGATATATTTGAAAAAAAATATAAATAAATAAATAAATAAAGAAGACAATCTTGGGAAAAGAAAAAAGAAAAAAAATGTAAAACCCAAAAAAATATGGGGGAAAAAATAAAAAAATGAGGGGAAAAACAAAAAATATAAATTACAAAACAGCAAAAAATAAAATAGAAAAAAACACGTGGAAAAAGCTATAGTACTTTCCCAAAGTATTTTAGAATATTTGTTAATGTGATAATATTTACAAGTGAATAAAATCACAACAAGTAGTAAAGATTTTTTTCTCTGTTTTTATTAAATTCATTTATAAAAACAATACATAATATATTTGTACTTTATTTTTATTAAATAATTTTCTTCAATAATGTGATAGTAGCAAATTGTTATAAAAAACAAATAATAAATGAAAGGTATAAAAAAAAAAGTTGATGGGATTATAGAGGCTCTATTTATTTTTGCATTTCAAAAGCATGTTGGAAAAAAATGAATTTTTTTCTTTGCTTCAAATTTTTTTTTATGTTTTTAAATTATTTTGATGTGCTAATATCAAAAATAATTTTAAAAAATTAAAAAATATATTATTTTGATATATTTCTGAGTGAAAAATATTTTAAAAAATATCTATAACTATATTTTCATACATGAGTTAACTATAACTATACTTTCATACATGAGTGTTAAAGGATTTCAAATATCTTATAAATGACTATCATTTGCTTGTTTTTCTATTTTTTATTGTGTTTCTTTTACTTTTCTTTTTTCTTTTTATTGTGTTTCTTTTACTTGTCTTTTTTGGTTTTCTTATAGGGTCATCCTTATTTTTTCTTGACTTTGTGATGCACTTTTAAGTACTAATCAGTCATCCTTATTTTTCCTTGACTTTGTCAAATATCTTTTTTTAATTCGGATATGTCCCCTAATGCTTGGGTTTCTTAGGCACTTTTTTTTAGTACTTAGTGAAATCTATAGATGATTTAATTACAATTTATTAGTGTTGATTTTTTTATGACTGATGGTTTTCTTTCTTTTTTTAAAATTGATGCTTGCATGTCTTGGAAAAGACAAACCCCTCGTATAGATGGAGGGAGATGTTGAAGCCTTGAGTTTTGAAGATAATACCATGGATGCTACACAATAGCATTTGGAATTAGTAATGTGAACACGCAGAGAAATTTCTTGTTTAATATAATAATGATATTTGTCCGTTACAATGCAAAAAATTGCCATGAACATACATATTATCAAGGTTAATAAGTCAAGAAAGTTACAAGAATTTGAAACATGAACAATTACAAGTGGTGAGAAAGTTAAATAGCAGGTTTAAATTTTATAAAATTCAACAACTGCAAAGAGATCAGTTCTTAAAAGAGATGAGTTGAAGCATGAAGCTAACAAGAAAAGCATTTAGATGATGACTATGAATTTATTAACACAAGAATATCTTATTAAGTCTAAACTATAGCGTAGTTAAGCTAGTTGTTGTGTGTTTTCCATTCAATTAGTAAATGCCTTCTTTTTTGATGCAAGCTATTCTTCTATTATATTGCCCCCTTTTTTTCTTTAGAAATTTTTCGGCTTGTGTAATATACATTAATGTTTCATGGAAGCTTCATATTGAAAATAAAATATAAAATAAAAATTAAAACAACTGATGTATATATTTTGTGAAGATGCACAAGATAGAATATTGTGATTTAATATGGCACATGTAAAAGTGGTTTAATGATCAATATACATGGCTCAAGGTTATAAAATTCATTTCTTTTATTAAAAAAAAAAA
>NW_011500637.1:33202-35304 GCF_000495115.2 Populus euphratica | reverse complement strand
ATAATAGATTGATTTATTAATGAAACATCCATTCAAATAATGGTAGGGAGAAACACAATGAATTAAAAAAAAAACTAAAGAAAAAAAATTAAAAACAAGTCTGATTACAGTATATCAGCAACATCAAAATCTAATAAGCTTTATTCCTTGCACGTTTCCTGTCCATGCTTATTCAGAGATAAATGTTTTCAGCACTGCGAATGAAATCCAGTATAGGTCTTGATTTAGCTAGTCCTACCAGGTCTGGTTGTTAGAATTTGAGCCATAGTATTCAGCCTTTTGCATGACAGTTTTTGACTCAAACCCATCATCTTGAGGCAGGAAGCCCGATATTTCAAGCTTGAGGCCAAGCATAAACACTTCAACAAATTATTAACAATCCAGGCAGAGAAATTATGTAGCTTCAATTCTTCACGTAGGCTGGTTGTTACATCCCCATGTCCCTTTCAGTACCAAAATACGTGCTCTTGTGATTTCATGTATCTAAGTTAACAGAAGCACTTGGGTAAAGTTTGACTACAGAAAGTATCATTTGAAAGGTTTTTTCTGCTCAATAAACCGGAACCGATAAATTTGAACCCTACGTGTGACTCCCTGTGAGTTAGCTGACTAGAATTAAATTACCTAGCTGAGATACAGAGAGAAAGAGAGAGGAGAGGGAGACACGAAGAAAATGGACTGTGTAAGAGCTTATTTTGCATGTGCTCGTTGATAACCTGGGTTTATTTTGTGCATGTGTATACTTAATGACTTATTGTAAGTGATGGATGCAGGAGAAACTTGATTTGATGATTGCAGATGCAGGATTTCAGAAGGTTGAGTATGAAAATCTTGTTGGGGGAGCTGTAGCCATTCATTCAGGCTTATATATATATATATATGTAAGGTGCTCAAGGACAAACCTTTTTGTCTCAGATTTTTCATAAATAATTCATCTGCAGAGACTTTGACAGCACACCAATTATCCTCTTTCTTGTCTATTTAGACATTCAATTCGGAGGACTAATGCATTTTTTGTTTGGTGTTGTTCTTGAATAAATGACTACTAATCTTGTTTTTCTTTTTTTTTCCCTTCTCTCTCTCGCTGTTTTTTTATTTCTAGTAGATATATACTACTAATCTTGTTTCCCTTAACAGAAACTCAAGATTTTGCCGTAAGAAAATCAAAATAGAGAGACTGGGCCCATATAACAAATTAAAGAAGAAGATGAACAGTTTAAAAGAAAAAAATAAAAATATTAAAATTTTAAAAAATAAAAATAGTTTCAAATAAAATAAATATTTATTAAAAAAAACAAGGATTGAATTTGAAATATTAAAAAATTTATAAGGATAAAATTAAAAAATATTTACTATGAAATATCATAGCATAATGTTTTAAAATGGGTTAATGTCTGTTTCTATGATTTTAATTTTGTGTTTAAAGGTTTCATATATTATTTTTTATATTAGTGTCATCGTAGTCAGACCATTAGGTATTTTCACCGGTTATTATCAGTAATATCATAAAACAATAATACATGTCTACTTTTCAAGGTATGCAACATTTAATTTATATATATTTTTGTCTTTAACGTTGAATAGTGAAATAAAAAAAACTAAATTAATAAGATTGATATAAAACTTAATAAAAAAAATACAAAACATAATTCACAAAATAATATAATATTGAAGGATACATTAAAAAAAACTAAATAAAAAATATTAAATTATTAAAAATAAAATTTAAAAAATATAAAATACTATTCTAATAAATATTACTTTAAAAATGTGGGTACCATGATTTAGCTACAATAAAAAATTACAAAACCATAATTTTTAAAATAATTAATATTAAAAAATGAAAAACAAAACTAAAAAAAATACAACAAATTTAGACCATTAGTGTTTTGTTAATTAATAATAAGTTTAATATTCACAAATAACACGACTAAAAGATTAATATCTTCTTCTAAGTACAGGAGTGTCGAAGTAATAAATAACCCGGCAAGACCGGGGTCGAACCACAGGAAGGTTAATTGTATAAATTATAGATGAGAATAATACAATAACAATAACAATAATAACAATAACAATAACAACAATAACAATAGTAGTAGTAG
>NW_011500637.1:29247-32413 GCF_000495115.2 Populus euphratica | reverse complement strand
AAATTAAAGGTATCTTATATTATTAGATATGTTATTATAAAACATGCTTTAGTTAAAGAGTTATTGATACTTCAAGTGCAAAATGATGATATAAAACTTTAATAAAAATACACTTTTAAGTATTAATTAATGAATGTTTCCATCCCTTGTCCAATCATATGAATTGTGGGAGCAATTGTTTAGATCATAAACTGACCTCAGCTTGCTAGTAGAGCTAGCCAAAGAAATGGCTTCGCTGTGAAATAAAGGAATGTTTGGTAACGTGATTTTTATTGTTTTTTAAAATATTTTTATTTTAAAATATATTAAAATACTATTTTTTAAATTTTTTTTAAAATTATTTTTAAGATTAGTATATAAAAAAATTTAAACATAATAAAATTTTTTTAACAAAACAAATTGAATTTTTTAAAAATACAAGTTGGCCCGCATTTCTAAATACTCTCGTAAATGAACACAGAAATATTCATTGGATGGGTGAATAAATATAATATTTTTAAGTATTTTTTATTTAGAAATATATTAAAATAATATTTTTTATTTTTTAAAAATTATTTTTAATATTAGTGCATTAAAATAATTTAAAAATATTAATTTAAAATAAAAAATAAAAAATTTAAATCTTTAAAAAATATTTTTAAAACATAAAAAACAGTTACCATATTACATCACATTCATCATATGCAAATGGCTAAAAAATCAACATAAGAATGACATGTAACATATGTGTCAAGGATTAATGATCTAGATTTTATATGGGAGAATATGGAGCCTATAAAAAGGTCATGGCGATGCTCTATAGACATCCACCATTAATTAAGTCTTTTTTTTATATACAAAAAACTATTCAAGTAATTTTATTTAAATACACTATTTTCATGATTTTCACTCTTTTTAAAAAAATAAAATTCGAAACTATATTTCAATGTTCAGCAATTAACGCATTGTTTTGAGATTGTCTTTTCTCAAAAAATAAAAATTCAAAAATTATTACGATTTTTTTTTTAAAAAGTAAAATAAACAAAGGAACCAAAAAACACAAAGGATAAATTCAACACTCCAAAATTTCAGATGCATTTAATAATATCGTATGAGTGTGTGTCTTTGTGTGTGTGATTGTTTTTAACTTGATTTGATTTTTATTTAAAAAATAATTAAAATAAAATTTTAAAAAGCTAAAAAATTAAAATTAGAACCGAACTGGAATTGATTCAAACTAACCAGTTTCGGTTTGGCCTAGATCATTTTGAACATAAAAATTGAAAAAACCTATATTTGTTGTTTGAGTTTTTATTGGGGTTTTCTAATGGTTTTTTGATGGGTTTATAATTGATATTAATATTATCTAATTTTGTTTTAATATTTCATAATATATTTAATTTTTTTTCATTGAATGTTCATTTATATTAAATTATTAATGCTAATATTGTGTTCAGTATATTACAAGTCTTTTTAATATTTGTGTTTTGGACTCCTCCTACATTGTTTAAATAATACACACACCAAATTAAAATCTAAATTATAAAACATTGTTTTCAAAAGAATTTTAAAAAATAACAAATAATCTTATTATAAGATATAAAACACTTTAAGTAAAAAATTATAAATTTTAATTGTACATATTATCCCAATCAAAAAGTTCATCAAAATAACAAGAATATTGCATTTTGGTTCTTTCTTATCATTATCATTGATATTAAAACCTGAAATTCAAGATCAAAACTGAAAAAAAGATTGAACAAGAACCAAACTTAAGAGCTACCAAAACCAACTCAACATGCAACCATTTCTCACAAAAAAGAAGCACAAAAACGAGGACCATAAAAAAAAAAAAAATGAAAAACAAGCACAAAGGATTCAAGGGCCGCCGAAAAAAAAGAGAGTAACGAATAAACCAATCAAGTCAGCAACTGACATAATGCATTCTCAAACAAACCCTGTAAGACAGCATGATCAAATGTTACTTAAGCAAAGTTCAGATCTTGATCACAAAATCACTACTTTTAGCCAAACCCCACAATAGATTCAAGCCAACAGCGGAAACCCAGATGAAAAAAAGGGCAAAAAAAAAATAAACAAAAAACCCATTAAAGAAAATGAGAGATGAGCAGTGGAAGAAAGTACCTAGCGTGAAAGATCAGGAAGGCTGAAAGAAGATTTGAACTTTAGCAACAAAAACACTGTAGATAGAGAGCTCCTTGTAATGAAATACTGGGGAAGCTTGACAGCCTCATAATCTGAGCATGGATTTCACAGAACGTTAATATAATCCAAATGCAAATTTGCTTCTAATAATGCCCGAGAAAATAAACAGTAGCAACGGGTGCGTATATTCTTACTGTTGGAACTTCTTCAGGCTTCTTATCCAACAAAACAGCACGAACAAGCATACTCAAAGAACGAGACCCAGGCTAAAACACGAGGAAAGAGATAAAAATTTAGAAGACATAAATCTGAAGTTCAAACTGTCGGAGCAAGCAAAAGCTCAAATTTAAAACAGTTAAGCTTACCAACCATTTTATTAGAGTTTTCAAGATCACTAGACAGAGTGTTGAAAGAGATCGACAAAAAAAAAAAAGATTTCGTTAAATAGCAATGGATTTATCGACAAGAAAAAAAAAAAAAAAAAAAACTCATACATGGTATGAAAAGATTTAATATCTGGTAAGATTTAATATCTAGTGTGAGAAAGGGAGTCGGGGAGGTGACTATTTGATTTGAAAAAGAAAATTAAAGTCTTATTGAAGTTTCGTTATATCACTATAAGTCTAGATATAGTTATAAAATTTTATAAAGTGATGAAAAATTTATTTTTTATAAAAATATGAAAGATTAAGATATGAGAGTTATGGGTTTTTTTTAGGGGGTGGTGGCGGCTGCTGGATGACGAAGAAAGGGGAATCACTACCAGAAATTCGTTAAATAGCAATGGATTTATCGACGGAATATTTTTGTCGGTAATTTGAGGTTGAAATTACCGACGGTTATATTCCGTCCATAATTCAGTCGGAACTACCGAAGTACATACCGACAGAAAATTTCTGTCGGTAGTTACCGACTGAATTACAGACAAAAACGTTTCCATCGTAAAAAAAAAAGGTCGTTGACATAGAGGTTTTGGCGGATTATTTTTTTAGACGGATTCAAAAAGACAGCTCGTACCGCG
>NW_011500637.1:26817-27179 GCF_000495115.2 Populus euphratica | reverse complement strand
CTGGTTTTGGTTTGACCCATAATTGGGTAAAGCAAAGTATTTTTTGGGAGCTTCCTTATTGGAAAACCAATCTGCTCCGCCATAACTTTGACATCATGCACATCGAAAAGAACATGTTTAAGAACATTTTCAACACCATCATGGATGTGAAGGGGAAGACAAAGGACAACATCAAGGCTAGATTGGATATAGCTTCATACTGTAACCGTAAAAATATGGAGTTGGTTTATGATGAGTCATAGGTCGCAAAACCAAGAGCAAGTTTCATGTTAGAGAAAAGCACATAATTACTAGTCTAAAAATGGCTTAAGAGTCTGCGTTTTCCGGATGGACATGCATCGAACATATCACGGCTGGTTAAT
>NW_011500637.1:26159-26357 GCF_000495115.2 Populus euphratica | reverse complement strand
AAGAAAAAGGTTAAGAACAAGGTGCATGTTGAGGCTTCGATATGTGAGGCCTATATTGTTGTGGAGATCTTAACATTTATCTCTTACTATTTTGAACCTCATTTGAGAACGAGAATCAATCGCGTTCCCCGACATGATGATGGCGATGAAGTGCCTTCTAGTGGGAACTTGTCAATATTCTCCAATACTGGACGCCCC
>NW_011500637.1:25438-25726 GCF_000495115.2 Populus euphratica | reverse complement strand
GAGTGCACCTAAGTCATTGTCTTCACTAATCCTAGGGCCTGAACGAAAATGTAAGTGCTAGAATAGGTATTTTGTCAATGGATTAAGTCATTGTCTTCACTAAGTCTGGGGCCTGAAAGAAAATGTAAGTGCTACAACGGGTATTTTATCAATGGATATGTTTCCATACTGAAAAATACAGGCAAGGAAGAAAGACATACAACAACGGTGTTTGTGTTAAGGGATCTACTAGTAGTGAGTTAGATTGCAATATCATAACGAGCAGAATAGAGTGTTTTTATTCAAAAT
>NW_011500637.1:22908-25389 GCF_000495115.2 Populus euphratica | reverse complement strand
TGTCGATGAAGAAGATGATATTCATATTGAAAATTGCGATGAAGGTGATGACAATTCAATTGATGACGATGAAGAAGAAAATTCTGACTAACTACCAAAATGAAGCCCTATGTAAAACCCTTTTTTTCATGTAATTTAGATTATGGATGATATATTTTGAAACACAAAATATTTATTACTTGAAACAATTAGTTGAAATGCCACAATTATGAAATAATTATTGATCATGAATGATATATTTTGTAACATGAAATAATTACTTGAAATGTCACCATATCACCGACTGCAACACCAACGACATTAACGCTTTACCAATAAATTTTGAAACCAATTTATCACTTTCTTTGCAAGCTTCTCTTGTAATTATTCTTCATTAAAAGCCCTTGTTTTTATCTCACAACTCTCAACTTTTCATCTCCTAAAACCCTCTTAAATTATTGATTTAAAGTGTTTTTTCCTTATTAATTCCACTTACAATATCCCAAAACCCTATCTCCAGAGAAGATTTGAGTAAATATATAAGAAAAAGAGAAGAGGATTGCTTTTTCCTTCCGATGATGGTCGCCAACCTCTACTTCTAGTGGGAGAGAAATTTTTTACTTGATTTATGATTTTGCCACTAGTCAATGTTTCTTTGTTATTTTAAGTCAATTTCTCGGTCACCGGTATTATTTTAAACCGACAATCTTCTGAATTTATATGTATTCCTCAACTAATATTTGGAAAAGCTTCACCTCAATTTATAAATTTTTTTAAAATTTTTTTATTTATTTCTTTTTGTCAAGATTTACCACTATTCATTAAGTTTGTACTAAATGATGTGCAATTATTATGATTGATTAAAACTTATTTAAACTTATCATAATACTTTTAATAATTTTTTAAAAGGTTTAGATTGAGGGTTTACTAAAATAAAAAAACCATTATAAAAATAAAATTTATCATGATTATCCACAATAAAATATATAAGAGGTGCATTTTTTTAATAGTAAAACCCCTTGATAATGTTCCTGAGTGGACCTAGAAATGGACTTGATTTTGGCACAGAAAAATTAGAGTGATATATCTTAAAAAAGACAAAAAAAACCAAAATCAAAGGTCATCAGGAGCAAAGTACTTAGTTATACTCAGTTATAAGTTTCAGTGGTTGTTTGGGAGTGTTTTTTTAAAATATTTTTTTAAAAAATTAAATTTTATTTTTATTTTTTTTATTGGAATTAATATGTTTTTGATATTTTCAAATTATTTTGATGTATTAATTTTAAAAATAATTTTTAAAAAATAAAAAAATATTATTAACATGTTCACTCAAAAAACAACTGCAACCACACTCCCAAACATGCTCCTACAGGAAGTTGGAGTTTGTGGTTTCTTGATTTTTAAAGTATTTTTTACGTTAAAATATATTAAAATATTTTTTATTTTTAAAAAATTTCTATATTAAAATAATTTAAAATACATGAAAAAAATAAATTTTTAACAAATTTTGTTTCAAAGGATGTTGTTTGTACCACGTTCCTACACGGTGCTAATCAAAAATAAATAAATAGATTGAGGATTTATTTATTTATTTACTAAGGTTGTCTTTGTTAAAATGCAAACAGCATGCATCCCTCCTTCTCGATCAATGGCCACCCATCATCTCCCTCTTCCTCTTCCTCTTCTCTGAGTAACGAACCCTAACTCTCTCTCTACAAACCTCAAGATTCCAATCTCAAGAAATGATGAAGAAGAATACCCTCATTCCCTTCTCTTTACTACTCTCCCTCCTTGCCTTCTCTTTCGCCATAGAAGATGATGTCACCTGCCTTGAAGGAGTCAAGAACTCCTTTACAGACCCTCTGGGTCGACTCACTTCTTGGGCTTTCAACAAAAACTCTGTTGCTTACATTTGTAAGCTCAACGGTGTTTCTTGCTGGAACGAGAAGGAGAACCGAATCATTAGTCTTCAATTGCCGCTGTTTCAGCTCTCAGGCAAGTTACCGGAGTCTCTCAAGTACTGTCATAGTTTAACAACGCTGGATCTTTCAAACAATGATCTCAAGGTTAGTATTTCTTTTTCTTTTTTTTCATTTTATTTTAATGGTTTTTTTTGCTATTTTTTTGTTATGTTTTTTTGTTTTGGTGTATTTTTTATAATGTAAATAAAGTCTATAATTTTTTTTTTGCATAATTCATTGCTAAAGTCTATAGTTTTTTTTTAAAATTTATTGAATATTTTTTATTGTTATATTGGCATAATTATTATTAGTTAATTTGTTGAATATTTACTGTTAATGTTGAATTTACCATAGAATTTACTTTAATGGTTTTTTTTTAATTTATTGTTTTGTTGTATTCGCATAATTATTGAATAATTTGTTGAATTGTAATTCTTAATGTTGAATTTATCTTAGGATTAGTAATTGAATATATTATAATAATTATTAATTTTACTTTATTATTGCATGATTTGGGTTTAATTTTTTTCCATTTATTTTC
>NW_011500637.1:22156-22764 GCF_000495115.2 Populus euphratica | reverse complement strand
GTTTGTGGCTATTGTTAATATGTGCAGGTTTGTGGATTTGGGTAGTATCCAATATAGGGGAGGTGCTATCAAAATTTTTTTAACATTTGAATTTAGTTATATAATTATTTGTATAAAATTGTGTAAATGCGTAAAACGAAAACCAGAGCTGGTCGCTCACGTATGGTCACAGCTAGTTCATTTAGCAGCGATGATGATATTTCCTTAGATGCCTCTCAAGGAGAGGCACCTACACCACTTACGCCATCAACCGATGCTGCCTTTTTCAACGCTACTTCACAGCGCAGAGGTGGTGTGTCTTCACAGTGGAATCAATTTACCTGTCAGTACGAGGCATAGTGGAAGGATGACCTTTCAATGTAAGTTTGTTAAGGTTTTAGTTTTTTTTAATTACAACATAATTTATGAAATAATCACTATTGAATTTATTTCATTTATTTTCAGGTTCACAAACATTGAAGCCGCCCGAGTAATATCTGACACGACTGAAAGATTGATGTCTTCTCCCAAGTGTAGGAGTGTCGAAGTAATAAATAACCCGGCAAGACCGGGGTCGAACCACAGGGAGGTTAATTGTAAAAATTATAAACAACAATTATAAACAACAA
>NW_011500637.1:21735-21996 GCF_000495115.2 Populus euphratica | reverse complement strand
TCGAAAACAATACAAGATTTTTTTTAGACAAAAATTTATGTTTTGAAATGTAATTTTTGGTTACGTGAAATAGGCTGCGTGATTTTTGGTATGAAGCACAAAAAAAGGCAAAAAAAACGCGAGGGATAGGGGTTTCCAGGGCTGGAACGATGTTGTGGTTTGGAGAGATTTCAAACCGATATACATCCCGGAAGATATATGATCGCACTATATTGAGCACGTGACGTCTGAGCAGTTCACACGACGCTCACAGTCCGGTGC
>NW_011500637.1:7967-21637 GCF_000495115.2 Populus euphratica | reverse complement strand
CGTTCCGTTTGCTGCACATGCGAAACGGATGGTAAGATTAATTTAAATGAAATATATCGTTAAATTCAGTTGTTGTTCATATATCTTTTTTAATTATAGGCTGTGTTTCTTGGATGTGAGCCAAGCACGATGGAGCTGTTTGTGGAGACACACATATGGAGTCAAGACCGCCAGAAGGGGGTGCAATAGTTCGTTGATAACCATGCTCAACATTTCGTGGTATGTTTGTTCAACCATTTTATTTTGCAAGTTATTATGTAAGTTATTATGTTTATTAAATTGAATATGATGATTACTTTTTTATTTTTATTTTCAGGAGACCTATAATAATCGGTTGAGGGAGAGATACGGGGACGATATTTTAAACCATCCGGAATTCGATCTGGATTTGTGGATGGAGGTTGGCTCATCCGGTGGACCTGATATTAATCAAGTTTACGGGCTCTCCAACACTACGACCGACAACTTGTGGTCGACCCGTAGTGTTTCAATTGTTGGAAGCTCCCAATCAATATCGAGCTCCAAATCTAAGGAGTTCGAGGCCTTGCAGCAGCACACGGCTTAGCTCACCGAGAAATACGGCCACCTATCAGTAGAGTACGCGCAACTTAAAGCATCTCAAGCACAACAAAAAGCGAAGTATGAACAACAAAAGGCAGCTTATGAACAGCTCCGCGAAATGGTTATGAACATGGCAAATAGTGGAACATGTGCGCCTAATCCTTTTTGGTCGTATAACCACCAGCCTCCTCCAGGATCTCCTTCTCCTCCTCCAGCTCCACCTTTATATTAATTTGTAATAAATATTATTTACTTTTAAAACTTCATTTAATATTTTTTTGAAACATATTCAGTTTGTAATGAATATTATTTAACTTTTTTTTTTGTTTAATATAAATTTTATTTGCATAATTGGTTTGTATTACAATTAATTTATATAGTTTTATATTATATATCCTAATAATTTTTTAAAAACAAATTTAGAAAAAAACAATTACCAAGGATTTTACTGACGGATTCATTCGGTTGATATTTTAAACACTCATCGACTGACTTACCGACGGAATTACTCCGTTGGCATTTAACAGTAGCTGCCACACTTATCGACGAATTTACAGACGGATATATTCGGTCGGTATTTCATACACTTACCGAAAGCTTTACTGACGGTTAGCTTCCATCGGTAAATCACGATATCACCGACGGAATACAAATCCGTCAATATATTTCAAGCGGGAATCTTTTTTTTTTGCGCGCAAATTCCGTCTGTAAAACCATTGGCAAATGGTTTTTTTGTTTTGCAGACCGATATAGCGACGGAATGTTGAATCACCGACGGAAGGAAACCCGACGGACATAATCCGTCGGTGATGACGTCGATAAAAAAATCACCTATGAAGTTCTAACCACACACTAACGAAATTTGTCCGTCGGTAAAACTGTGAAATCTTATAGTGAATAATATAGTTAAAAATTTAGAAATTAAAACCAAACTAAACCAGTTAATTTTTTAAAAATTTTTAATTAATTTAATAAAAAAATTTATAATCTGGTTTTTTCAATAATTTTTTATAATTTTTTTGATTTAATCAGATTTTTTTTACTAACTCATGTCTAAGTGCAAAGATTTTTATTTCTTTTGCTTTCCATTTACAACTGTCAATTTCCAACACTTTATTGCATGCTATGTGCTGATGGAATTTCAATTGATTTATATATGCTTTTTTAAACTATGTATATTCCCAAACATTGGAACACTCGATTTAGATCCACGCATATTATCATATTTTACTTGAATGAGTTTCTATTTTTAGGTGACATTTACAGTGCATTTTACACCTATTTTAAAAAAATAATAAAGATTTATAATATTAAATTAATAAATTTTATCTAATTTAATAAAATTTTAACAGAGTTTCTTTTACACGAAACCCCACCCAAATTTTCTGCAATAATCTACATGAAAAACATTTCCACAAACACAACCATCCATCATCATCATCATCGCATAACCCCAAATATAGCCCCAAACATACATTCCACGTACCCATAAACAATTCACAATCAATAGTTCTACTACTACCTTATTATATACAATATTAAATACATATAGTTGTTAAGATAAACTAACATATATGCATAAGAAATTCACAACCAATAGTTCTGCTATTACCTTATTATATACAATATTAAATACATATGGTTATTAAGATAAATTTAACATATATGAAAATAAAATTAACTATTAGTTTACAATTTACATATTACAATTTCAAAAGATATAATTAAACATGTAAATTGTCCTTTCAATAACAATTTCCCTTTTTGTTTCAGCATCATTACTTTGGCCCTCGCACGACCAGACAAAACTAATTCAGTAACCAATGCACATTCTTTATTTAACCCATAACCCTTGTGCTTGTGACTGGATCCCACTCTTCAATTATTGATGTCGCGAATGTGATTAGTCCGCTAACCGTTATCTAAAAGCTCATAGCCCGCTTATGCAGCCGGCTTAAGCTCAGTAACCTTAAGATTTTATGGAAGAGAGTACTATCACAATCTCTATATTTACCACTAAAATTTTATGTTGATAATTGTATTATCATTTTATTAATAATTATTTTATTAACAAAAATATTTTATTAATGAATCTTTTATTAGTAAATTTTTTCATCAATAAATCTATTGGTAATAAAAAAAAATATTATTATCAATAAATTTACTAATGGAAAAGCACGTGAAAAACATTATCTATTTCATTCCATCGGTATTTTCCTAAAAAAATATCATATATAATTTTGTTAATTATTTAAAAATATTTTTAAAAATACATTTTACAAAACTATAAAATAATTAAATTAATATAAATCAACACTCTATAATATTCAAAACACTTTGAAAAAAGAAGAAGAAAATAAACTCAAAAAAATTTACAACAAATAAATAACATGAAAAAATAAATTCAACTAAAAATATTCATATGAAAATAATGAGGTTGTGATTGCTAAAAATTTTAAAATCCTATAAATAAATCAACTAAAAATTAATCTCATATTAAAAAAAATCATACAATAATATTCATAGAATTATTAAGAATAAAAAAACTAAAACTAAAATAAAAAATATAGTGAAAAAAAGAAGAAGAAAAATCTTACCTTATTTGTGGCTGCAAGTGAAGCTAAGAAGAGAAAAAAAATTCATAAAGTATATTAATTAAAAAAATTGAGAAGAATTTATACCTGAGCATGGAAAAGAAAAGAAAAAGTTGAGAAGAGAAGAGAAGAAAAAGAAATGGATATTGATATTTTTTATATATAGTGAAGAAGAAGAAGAACAAAGGAGCCTCGTATGTTATGAAACTAAAGATTCTAAACTTTTTTTTGGGGCATTTTATCGACGGATAATTAAATCTTAATATTTTTAATTATTTCATTGATGATTCCATTTTTAATATTTAATTTAAAATTTTAATTTAATAAAAAATTTCCAAAAACCATAAAATATTACTGACGACTTTTCAATCGGTCAGTGATTTCATCTATAATATTTAATTAAAATTTTTAATTTAATCAAAATTTTTCAGAAAACCGTTAGATAACACTGATGACTTTTCAATCCATCAGTAATTTTGTTTATAAAAAATAGTAATTAACAATGCAATTAGAAAGTAAACAATTTCAGAGCTTTCTGGAAAATACTAATGGAATTTTCTGTTGGTAATTTCCTTTGTAATTAATATGATAAACAATAGTCACAGTTTACCAATAAATTTACAGACAGATTTTAGTGACATAATTTATTATGTTGGTAATTTCTTTGGTAAAATCATTATTTTTTTGCTTTGTTTTAATTATTTTTTTCTTGCTATAATTTCGTTGATAAATACCGAGGAAACATTTTCATTGGTAAAATCTGTCAGCAATTTACCAATGAAAATATTTCCTCAATATTTTTGTTTGTATTTATCAATTTTTTAGTAATAAAGATCCTATATAGAATGGGTTTTGGACTTAAATTCACACACACAAGTGCATTGACCTAGCTTGTGCTTAGGCTTGGATTTGAGTTTATTATAAAATGATATTTTAATATCTAAAATATTATTTTTTCAACTAAAATTTAAACTTGGACATGGTTTGTGAAGATTTATTTCTTTTAGTTCAACCTATGAATGTTAACGATCACTTCCATAAGCTCTATTTTTTTCACTTTTCCTCGTCTTGTTTTTAGTTGTTTCATTTTTCTTTTAATACATTGGTTTTCCTTTAAAATCTAGAGGTTATGATTATCATATTGAGATGTATTTAAGTTATATAATTTTTAGTTCAAATGTTTTATTTAAAAGTATATATAAACTAAGATGACATTGTTAGAATCTTGAAAGTTTTATTGTAAACATCTTTTATATTAAAAAAAGAGTAAGAAAGTTTTAAAGACACATGAATCATCTTTAATAAGAATAAAAATTCATCAATTTTAAAGTATCTCAACAAGTAAATATTATCCTCTTATTTTGTTTAATCCATTTTTCTCAATATGCATGCTATGATTATTTTTCTATCTCTTATGCTACTTTAAATGCATGCTTGGTATGCTTCCTAAACTTTTATATATTTTAGTCTTTCATAGCATAATTATTATATGATAGTCTTTTATATATTTGCCTGTTATGATATACATGTTTACAAGTTTATTGCATGCTTATAATTTCAATATACATAAACTCTAGGTTTTTTTAAAACATTATTATGTTTAGCATGCTTTTCTTTTGTTGAACTAAATAATCTTTTTTAATTATTTTAATTTTTAAATTACATTTTTTCTTAATGTAAAAAGTTTAGGTACTGTTTTTATTTTATATCTTATTCAATGATAATAATTAAGAAACACTAAATTTGTTTAATCCTCCAAACCTAATTTAGCTCTAAACATGATTCACGGTTAGGCAAGTCAAACCATATATTGATAAACTAACCCTTATCAATTAAACTTTTTTAATAAAACTACATTATTTTTAATAAAAATTTATAAAAAATGAAAAAAAATATTGTTTTCCATAAAAAGTTTAAAAATTATTGACTAGATCATTACATATATAAATTGACCATGAAATTACTTGTGAATATTTACCTTAGTCATCTAAATTTATCTAAAACAATTTTTTTTGTTAGTTTAAAGATAAACTTGATCCAAATTAAATTTTAAATCAACTGGTTACCAATACTAGGTTTGCCAACTATGAGTGCATAGGTTGGAGGATAGAACATCAATGTGATTAGATTAATATTCTTTTTGAAAATATGGTTAATATTGTTTTTTAAAGTGTTTTTATATTAAAATATATCAAAAAATATTTTTTTAAAAATATTTTTAAAATTAGCATATCAAAATAATTCAAAATATATAAAATAATTAATTTTTAATAAAAAATTTAAATATTTATAAAATATAATTTTCATTGTATTTTCAAATACTACACCTAACCGGACAAAGGAATGACAAGAAGGGGCCATGCAGTTAGGTTTATTTTTTCGAAGAAAACTTAACTTCACTTCACGCCCCCGAACATTATTCTTCTCATCATTACTTCCCCACCTCAACTCACCCGACCCTCACCTACTATACAAAACTTCTCACGTAAGAAAAATAGTTTCAGTAAATAATATAAATTATATATAATAATTTTATATAATAATTTAAATTATTATATTAAATTAGTTTTTTAATATGATATCAAAGTTTTGATATTAAAGGGTTATAAATTAAAATTTCATCATTCTTATTTATTTAATAAAAATTAAACATAAAATAATATAAATTTATGAAAGTTTCAAGTTTTACTTAGAAAGATATATTTAAAAATAATATAAATTTATGAAAGTTTCAAGTTTTACTTAGAAAGATATATTTAAAAATAATATAAATTATATATTAAAACATTATCAAATAATTTAAGTTATTAGATTGAATTGATTTTATATACAAATCACTGTTATATTCATAAATATAGTTTGCCCTTGTTTTTAAGCTAAATGTCATTGTGGTTTTTTTTTTTAAAAAATATTTTTTGTTTATTTTTTAAGAATTATTTTTTATATTAATATATCAAAATAATATAAAAATATAAAAAATAAATTTAATGAAAGGAAAAAATAAAAAAATTAATTTATTTTGAAAAAAAAATTTAAAGCACTAAACAAACATTTACTCAATTTTTGACTAATTGCGAATATTAAACTACTTTGAACTATCCCATTTAACATTACAAATTAATCTCTGCATGCTCATCACGCATAAATTACATATAGGTCCATTATTACCAGGCCTACTAACGATGAACCCCTAGCCTCGTACAAGTATTTTAGGATTGTTGATGCCTGAGAGGTGTGGTTGGATTTCAAGTTGAACTTAGTTCTAGCCACTTAATAATCATTGCTTCTAAGATCCTCAACTTGATCTCTGTACTAAATTCTTTTTACTCGGTGCTTTTGATGCATAAGGGATGGAATTAAGCAGTAATTGTCACTTAAGAGCTTTTGAATTCATTTTTTTTAATGGTTAACTTATATTTATTTTGATTTATTTTATAAATCTTAAAATTAATGATTATATAAATTTTTAATCACTCTAAAATTTATAAAATTTAAATTAGTAATTTTTAAAAAACAAATTTAAAACCTAATTAATTAAGCTGTATTTTTTATATTCAAGAACTGCTCTTATTTTAATGAAGTATAAGTTCTTATTTTAATGGAGTATAATATAATAATGCAACTCCAGATTTCATATGGCAAAATCAAGGAAGATATACTGCACGTAGCAGCATAATTAGGATGAAATGTTGGATTATTGGAGGCAAGAAAATTTTGTTGATTGGCATATTCAATTATGTATATAGGCCATACTTAAATGATTCCTTTTGGGCATATCATGTCTCAGCTCTCTATAAAGACTTGGATGAGCATCTTTAAAAGATATATATAGCAGGATTTTGAGCAGAAAATGAGATACAATAATTCTCAACATTGCCTTACCCACTTGTAATACATCAATCAATGTAGTGATTTGCTATCAATCAAATAATTTGTTTAATTTCCAGGTGAAGACCATGTTGCATGCATGTATAAAGCCAGTGAAGGCAATCAAATCACCACGTACCTTCACTTTTATTTTATTCCGTTTTTCTTCCCGTGAGATGACGAGGGGGGTGTTTAAGAGTATATTAAAATAGTATAAATATAAAAAGAATTATTTGCAAAAAAAAACCAAAAACTTTAAAAAGCACTTACATTGCAAATAAAACCAGTACATGATCATTTCAAATAAATTAGAAATAAATGAGAGGCCGAGAGCTTTATAGGAAATCTAAAACGGCTTCAACTCAACTGAGTCTTGAATTTGTATTTAATAATTATATATTTAAGTTTTTTAAAATTATTAAAAATTTATATAATTATTAATTTTATAATTTATAAAATTAGTTCACGTAAATACAAACTGGTCTAGATACTAACATTTCAAAAAAAAAAACCGTTCTAGCCCTCCCTTGCTCGTTCTCTTCGCCGTTCTCCCTTCAACACAAATCTTCCTTTAGGACGGAAATTTTCAAGTGCCAACTACGAACATGGATCTACAGGTCATCAGAACTATGCAATTGTCGTCGACAGTAAACCCATTTGATATTTACAGCTATTTATTTATTGAAACAGCTATCCTATATTAATTCTTAGGGCAACCAGCTTCTGTTACCATGTCTTGCACCATACTGCTTCTTTATTGTTGCCTCCGAATTTGAACAATTTCTATGCCTGCTGCCTCTGTGAGATACACGCAATGCATTAATTCCTTTTTTTGTTCTTTCTTTTTTAAGGTTTGAAAGAAAGAGAACAACTGAAGCCATGATGGATCTTAGACTCGTTTTCTCTCGATCCCAACTTCTATCTTACCTCCTTCACGATTGAATTCGAGATATTCTAATGAAAATCATAAGTATTGATACCATTAATCGTTGAATTTTAGTTTTGTGAGCCACGAATAAGTTGATTGTGGCAAACATTTGTTTAAGATGGATAATTTAGAAAGCTTGGATAAATTAAGAAAGAATTCTTGGTAAGGAGGGATACGACCTTTTGTAGGTTTTCAATGTTGCTGGGTTGGAAATGGTGGTGACGCTATTGCAAATGCTGATATAAAGGAATAACCATTTTAAGTAAATAATTTAGATTGTTGAATAAGATTTTAATATATAATTAATATTATATTTTTATAGGTGAAAGTTTTTTAAATTTAAAATTTACATAAATTTATGTTATATTATATTATATTTTTATAAAATAAATAGAAATGATAAAATTCGAATATGTGATTCTTTATTATTAAAATTTGATATCATATTAAAAAATTATTTTAATTTAATAATTTAATTTAATAAATAAAATTTTAATTTATAGTATTTTTTAAATGATTATATACAAAAATACAAAACTGAATCACATAAGAAAAAAGAAAAAAAGATGGAGTACAAAGCAAAAGCTCTCACTTTCTCTGTACAAAACCAACCTTTTCCCATTAGCGAAGATCTGCCTTTGCCTTTACCATCACACCCTCTTATTTGTCTTGTGAGTACGATCTCTAATCTTTTATTTTTCTTCTTCCTTCACTTCTTTCTTTATCTCTCTTTCCTTCCCTTTTCTTTTCCTCAGTTCTATCAAAACCTGTGCTGTCAGTGTCTCTCTCCCAGTTAAGATCACCATCAAAGAATGAACACATCCCTACTTGTTTCTTTTCAGTAAAATCATATTCTCTCTTCTTTATTTTATTATTGTTATTTTCGAAACTGAATCATTAACATTAGCTAGGCAAATATACGCATTCAGGGCTGAGATTTGGCCAACTTCCTGCATAATTTATCATACATGTCCCATGAAATTAATAGCACCGAAAAAATGCATAGAGCCAGGGCATTGCATGTGACGAGTAGGGAAAAAAACCAAAATTCATGTAGCATGGAACGGAAAGATTGTTCTAATTGGAGCCATTAGAGATGGCATCAACCATTAAGAAATTAACTATATCTTCATATACCATCACCTTTCACCATTCCTATGATTCCCAATAACCTCGAAAATGGATCTTCACATTGGATCCATTATGGAAAAAGAAAAAGAAAATACTTGGTACTTAAGCTCATCATAGTTATTATTAGAAACTACACCATCAAGCCACTAGCAATAGCACGATTTGTATCAAGATGAGTAGTTCCATACACAGGAAGCTCGTCCGAATACCTACGATCTTTTCCGATTACTGCAAGATGATCAAGCTCGAATAAATCCGAACTCGAATAACTTGCAGCATCATCATCCTCGTCCTCATCTTCATCGTCATCCTCGAAACGATCATTGTACTTTCCGCCAACACCGATCTTAATAACATCATTTTTCTTCTTATTTTGATGATAATCTTTGAAGAACACTCTCGCCACTTCCTCAATTCTCCTACTCTTCTCCACTACTTGGTACTTAAGCTCATCATCTATTTTTCTTGATGGTGATTTCCCAATTTCCCATGCTGTTGACAGAGAAACAGACTTTAGACTTGATTCTTCCACATCATATAATGATTTGTGTCCGACTGGCCTGCAATCTTCATCAACAACTATACTCACAGGGTAAAATCTGACACTCCTTTTAACCCCATTGCGTAATTTCTCCCTTGTCGATGGCGAATGCTTGCTCAAACAGGATCTTGAGAACGATGAAGCAGAAGAGCAGGTTGATGCTTGCCCTGAGTTAAGTTTCCTTTCTTCATCAAAGGTTCCAATGGTAGGTGAATTCTTTGATTTCTTTGTGTTCCCTGTGGTGAAGAGGGAATTAAGGAAATTTGCGAGCTTGCTACCCGGTGAAATTGGCTGTTTCACCTTCTTTAGATTGCGGCAAGTCTTTAAGGCTCTTGATTCGGGCTTGATTAAGCTCTCTTCAAACCTTGGTGTCTGTTCTGAAGCAGAATTGTAGTGGTAATCATCGAACATAAGCGCTTCCCTCTGTTCATAAAATAGAATCCTCTCTGTTTTTCCTGACCGGGCCGACGCGCTTGTCCTGACTGGCTTAGGCCTTGGTGGATTCAAAGAAGAAGCCCTTGAGAATCCACCATACATGGATTCTGTATCAGAAGATGAGAACCCACCAGAGCTAGAATCCGAAGAGGTTGAAGTGGAGCTCAAAAACAGGACATCTTGGTCAAGATCATGATCAAGCTGTGATTTTCTCTCGAATTCTTTCAGGTTTTGCCTCCTCTGTTGAGTGATGAGCTTTTGACTCACCTTCTGTTCCATCCATTTTTCGATCAAACAAGCTCGTTGAAGAGCTGACATCCCTTCTTCTCGTTCAATTTTAATCCCACTAGTACCTTTGTTTTGTTTCCTCGGCATTGTTTCTCGATAGAATTTCAACTCCTGATGTTTTTGTTCACCATCATCAAAAGATCGGTAGATTTCATCCAGAAGAGATGAAGAGAAAGATGGGTTCTTGATATCATGCTTGTTGTATCTTTCCTCCATTGTTTTCTCCCACCTACGCATGCTTTCTACGTTGGAAACGAGTACATCAAGGAGAGATAAGGCTTAGGGAAAATGTTTCACTTTTGTTTGGGTTTTGACAGAGACTCAAAATCTGCAATACCGACACAAAATAGGAGTAAATAGTCATGAAAAAAGAAGTACATTAGAGAGATAGGAACATTATTTAAAACACAAGCAAGTGTGCTCTCCCCCCCCCCCCCCCCCCCCTCTTATCTAGAGAGAGAGAGAGAGAGGGTGATGGCTAATGAGCACAAAATGTCACGCTTGACTGAGACAGGAAAAAAATGAGGAAGAAAGGAAGGAGGTTTGCACGCCTTGAAGATGAAGACAATGGGAACAGAAGCAAGGGACTTTATAAAGGGATGCTTCCACGCGCGTGTCCATCCTAATTGCAGCCCTTGCCAGCTTGGAATTTTGCTTACTTGGCACTGATTCTTTGACCAGTTTATTATCCCCAAACTACCCCTACTTTAATGCTGCGTACCTTGAATGATCACCATCCAAATTTGAATTTCAAGCCGTTGATCTTGTTGAAGTAAAGATGCATGCATGGGTGATTGTAGTCTGTGGTGATCAGATGAGAGATTTTTTTTTTGTGTGTGTGTTTAATGGTGGATCCTTGTGTGGTGAAGGTGGAGGAATCTATATTTTGGTGAGTTATTTATTTCTCTTAAAGGTTTGGTGCGAGGGAAATGCTATTATTAATTAATTAATTTTAATATGTAAGAGGCATTTGAAGCAAGTATTAATGGAATAATGCATTTGAAAATAAGATGTAATAAACAAAGTTCAAGGCAGCCGGCCTGATACGATTGTAAATACTACTATTCTATTATATAAATAGAAAAGCAGGAGGAGAAGGTAATATATAAAGAAACAATCAAGGAATTCATAAAAAAATTGTTTTTCAAAATATTATTTAAGGTAATAATTACTTTTTAAAATATTTTTTTTAGAAGTATATCAAAATAATATATTTTTTATGTTTTAATTTTTTTTAATATTAATATATTAAAATAATATAAAAACAAAAAAAATTCATAGAAGAAAAATAAAAAATTATCGTACTTGGGTACCATGGTAAAAAAACAGTATTTTGAATTTAAAACAGGCCCTCTTACCATAAAAATAAAAAAGGTATCTATCTATCTATTTATTCGATGGCCTTTAATCATGGAAAACAATCTTTTAACCTAGCTTTTAACCATGGGTAATTAAACTCTGCAGCCGGAGCCGGAGGTCTTTAATCATGCAAATTTAACCTAAGAGCCTCATGCGAGCGCTGAATTTAATAACGGTCCTCTCGCACCTCCTCAAGTTTAAAACACGTTAGGCAATATTGGACTTACTTTGCTGATTCAAGGTTCCCGGCATGCTGCATCATTTTTCCAAGATAATAAATAAATAATAGGACTAGCCCTCATTTTACATATCTTTCCTTTTAACTGTTATATAATATATGATTTTGTAAAATTAACAGATACAACATTCTAATTTTCCCATAAACGGAAGGCATGCATGCATATCACCCATGCTTCTCTTTGTTTTCTAAAACGGCGTAGGATTGATTTATATTTGGTCAAAATTTTAGAAAAATAATTCTTGTTGAGATTTTAGGTTTAGCATCCGTGTTTAGTGAAAGTTTTAATGGAAACCACTAATTTTGTTTATAATTAATTAATTTCATTTAAGTTTTTCTAATTCATATAATATTTAATATTAATTCAGAAGATCTTTGTAAAAGTACAATTAAACATATGTCATCCTGAAAAACTCAGTTGAGAAAGTTGTTAAATACAGACATGTATATGCATGATGAATAGTAACCACAGGAAACAAAGAAAATCCATAGATAGATATAGTCCTTTTAACTACTTTGGAAAAGGGAAGTAAAATGTCTCCAGAGCGACCCGACATCGTTTCATGTTACGATACAAAATAAGGGTCATTTATGATATGAGATCTTCTAGAGTCTAAGCAAAGAAATGGTTACGTGGATGAAAGATAAAATCAAGCAAAGATATTCTTCTAGTATTTGACCTATAGCTATCTGCATTGCATATATTAATCATAGGAATCTCTCGTTATAGTGGTCACAAGAAAAAAAAAAAAAGTAAAAAAATAGACAAATAATTAGAATTCTCATCCTTGAAAAATTGATGCCCTTTTGATGACGTTGGTAGCGCCCACAATAAAGTAATCACATAAGAACATAACATTCCAATTATCAAACACAAGGGATTAAATTCTTAATTTTTACCATCCGGATAAAATGTCAAACCTAATGGAATTGAACATGAACTACATACAAAATAAAACTATCATTGTCCAACCATCTTTTAGGGATTTTTATTTATTTATGTAGATACATAATATAGTATAGCACTAGATGGCATGCCCACGAGCTTATAGAGTAAATGTGCTTGATGGTATTATAATTATAAATTAGTGCTATGAGAAATTGAAAGTGAGATAGAGCAAATATTCTATGAGAAAAAAAATTATGTTGGTAATAAAAAACTTGAAGACTCAATAGCTATTGGTAATAAAAAACTTGAAGACTCAATAGAATGAGTTGTAGCAATTCATCATGTTTTGTGAGGAAATCTATATTGTTTTCCTCACATGATTTAGCTTTACTTATAAAAAAAAGTTATAAAGTTAAATTCTCAACCATCTCAAAATTAAAAAAATAAAATTGATAAAAATAATTTTAAAAAGAATTATAACAAAAAAAATTGATATGGAGAAACATTGTAACAATCCACAGTATTTTGTCAGGAAAGCTATAGTGCTTTTCCCATATAATTTAACTTTATTATAATTATAATTTTCAACCAGTTCAATATTAAAATAAAATAAAATTGATAAAGATAATTTTGAACAAACTTATAACAAAAAAATAAAAAAAAAATTATATAGGGAAACACTATTGCAATAAACAGTGTTGTAAAGAAAAAAAATTATAAATTAAAATTCTTAACCAAATCAATATTAAAAAAATAAAATCAATAAATATAATTTTGAAAAAAATCATAAAAAATAAAAATAAAAATAAAAAACATGTAGGGAAACACTATATCAATCC
>NW_011500637.1:0-5819 GCF_000495115.2 Populus euphratica | reverse complement strand
GACAGCAATTCGACCCTCTTAGAAGCTTTTTTTGGAGAAGTCTATAACCGAAATCTATAAAATTAACTAAGTAAAGGAAAGGAAATGAATTGGATCTTGACATGAGATCCATTAGCCTTGGGTCCATTATCAATGGGTCTGGACCTAGTGGAACGGGTTTACAGACCTGGTGGAGCTGGTCTACGTACAGACCTAAGAGTGCTGGTCTACACCTAGCGTAGTGGTCTCCAAACTTAGCTGCATGATTCTGCAGACCCCAGGCATGCGGTTTGACAGACCCACTTGTTTGGGTCTGCAACCAGGTGCGCAAGTCTGGCTCTAGCACTTAGGGCATGCAACCCTAGCACCACGTGTCTGCAGCGTAGTGCACAACCCTACCCTCTGCAACCTTTGGAACTCTTTTGTGGCAGGGCATGATAGCCCCAATGCTAGGTGTTTGTAGCCTGGGCCTGCTGCCTTACCATGCCCTATCAAAATTTGCTTTGACTGTTTTTTCCCAAACCATCCTTTCAATGCGAAATGCATCCCTTCAAACAACCCCACCCTTCCTTTACAATCTTTGCAACTCTATGTGACAAGGACAACTCTGCCACCATACTGCTCCGACCCGCAATGCCATGAATCTTGATGAACATGACTTTTGCTAACACTATTCCAATCTACAGTGCAATGAGACTTTTCCCACATAATTTAGCTTTATGTATAATGCACCACATGAAAATATGATAGAGAAAATATGTTTTTAAGTGGTTGATCAATAATTAATGAATTGCTAAGGGTGTATCAATTAGAAAATAAAGTTTTGAAGGACTTGGTTAAAAATAAACTACTTATGGATGGATTGATAAAAAAAACACAGGTTTTGAAATCAAAACAAACT
The DNA here is from genome assembly GCF_000495115.2 of Populus euphratica. Lineage (NCBI taxonomy): Eukaryota > Viridiplantae > Streptophyta > Magnoliopsida > Malpighiales > Salicaceae > Populus > Populus euphratica. Next base: position 4,939 of record NW_011500637.1, on the reverse strand, counting down.
ACTCATAGGTGGACCTATTGAACACATGATTTTAAAAAGAATAAGTCAAAATGAATCATTCATGTGTGAATCGATAAAAAAAACACATGTTTTGAAATCATTTTGTCGAAACAAACCTCTTATAGGTGAACTAATTAAATGCAAGATCTTGAGAATATCAGTCAAAACAAATCGCTCATGTGTGAATCGATCATAAAAATACATGTTTTGAAATCATTTTGTCGAAACAAACCTCTTATAGGTGAACTGATTAAATGCAAGTTCTTGAGAATATCAGTAAAAACAAATCGCTCATGTGTGAATTGATCATAAAAATACATGTTTTGAAATCAATTAGTCAAAACAAACAGCTATAGGTGAACTAATTGAATACAAGATTTTGAGAAGGATAGGTCAAAATGAACCACTTATAAGTGAACCAATTAAAAAAACACATGTTTTGAAATCATTTAGTTAAAACGAACTGCTTATATGTAAACTAATGGAACACAAGATTTTGAAAAATGATGAGTTGAAAATGAACTGCTCATAGGTGAACCGATTGAACATGAGGAGTTGAAATCAATTCAACAATCATCAAAATTCATCTTATATCAATGGTTAGGACACCAAAATAATTATGCAATTGATATTCATTGAGTCATTTTGACTCAATTTTGTATTGTGAGTTGAGATCTACAATCAACATCAATCATTAATAATTGAGTCCTCTCATATTAAAGAATTAAGTCTTATAATTAAAATCAAAGTACAAGTCTAAAATATTATTTGAAAAACACTTAACAAAGACACATCATTGAAAATCAAACAAGAAATCAACATATAATTATACATGATATAATCAATGATCAATTAATCATTCAACTTAGTAAACACGAGGATTGACATTCCTATCAGATAATCCTAAAAAATTAAATTAAAATCATATCTTTTTAGTTTCATCATGGAATATTGATACAATCTTTATCTCTCCTTAACATTGATTGGAGGTCTCAAACCCCTCGAGTTTGGTGTGCTAAAATTTGCCATGAGCATTTCATTCAAGCAAATATTCATGAATACGCATACAAAAAAATAATTATTTTTAATTACATATAAGTATAAAAATAAAAATTAAAAAAACTAAAATTCATATTTGAGAAATTACCTAAGTCTAAGTAAAATTACTATTTTACCCTAGTTAGACGGTGAAAGTATGATTTAACCCTTGACTGTTTACCTGCACTGTTCACTCAGCACAAGAGACATACGCACCACCACTTTCTGTGGCTTAATATCTATTTTGGCGAGATGTTGGTGTGTCAAACAGCTCACCAGTAAGATCTTGATCTGGTCCATCCACTGATGGTGGTCGTGTATCTCACAGCCAATTAGAAAGGGTGATCGGCAAAGATAACGTTTAACTTGCCCGTTATGTTCTCTTGCCTTTTGCCATTGCTAAAAGCAACGTTAATATTAGGAACTTCTCAGGGTTTGTCAGAGTGGGGAGGCGCGTCTTTATTTGGTGGTCACGAGGTATACGGTGGTAAAAAACAGGAGAAATAACCGCTAGTTTCATTGTTGATGAAGGAAGAGAAAGAGACAGGTTGGGCTTAAGTTTGGTGTGGTCTATGGTCAATCCGTGAGCTCACTTGGTTGGGCAGTCCAGATCGTCCATGATTTGATGCAACTGTTAAGATCTAAATGATTTTAAACTGAATCAAAGGCTATGATTTATTTTGAGTTTGGTTGGGTGTGAGTGAGCATAGATTAGGTTTATAACCACACAAAGCTCCATTGACTTTCGGAATGGACACCTATGATTTAATCAAATTTCTTTTTTTTCTGGGCGCTGCCATGTCTTGCAATTGACAAGTTTTTCAAAAGGAGATAATGTTTTTCAACGGTTCACTAGCTATTTATATAGCCATTACATCGCCTATTATAGATTGATGGGATGTGATTAATTGCATCGTCTTGATCATGTTGGTTTTATTTTTATTTATATATATATATTTATTATTATTTTGGCAAAGTAAAACTTAGTGTTAGGAAAATTTATTTAGACTACTAAAAAATATTTTTTGACAATCAAAAATTATTCTTGACTCTAAAAACAATATTTTTACCGTGAAATGATGGTTGGTTTTGACCTAGTAAATTGCTTTTGATATGTTTTGACACAATAAATTTGTCTTTGATAAGAAAATAATGGTTTTGGCTAATTTAATTTGATGAGAAACTTGATTTTTGATATTATAGCCCAGTTTAATTTCCCCTTGAAAAATAGACTGTCATTGTGAATGTGTTGAATGGAGGGAAAATACATGGGAGGTATAAAACGTTATTTAAGAAAAGGCTATAATTATTTCTTTGAATAAAAACTCATAATATAAGGAATCAATAACCAAGAAAAAGCAATATTTTTTTATACGAAGAACTTGACATAGCATGAAAAATGAGAGTTTATAAATCAAAGCACCTCTTCATGGATGGACGATGAGGTGTGCTATTTTTTTTTTTTTAAATTAACGTGGGTGTCCAGGCTAGCTTGCGTGCACCATGACTAATCCCACGCCCTGAAGTTAACGACCATATAAGCCTCTTATGGATGGACGATGAGGTGGGCTATTTCTTGTTTGGATTGGATGGGATGATGTATCAAGGCTTAAAGACGATGATTGCTCCTCCACTTCATTTATTAAGATAAGAAAGTTTGATTATGAGATGAAAAAAAAGCTATCTTGGCTATCTTTAATAAATCATTCACAAACAAAAATATCACTACCAGAAATTTATTTAAAACCAATGAAATTCCTAACAAAATAGTTATATAAGTAATTTGTAATCATAATTACTCATGAAATATTTTTTTTATCTATAATTTAGTAGGTATATGCTGACAGAAAATTTATAATAAAAAAAGATGATTTATTGATGTGGAAGTTTTTACGAGCGATTTTACCTACAAAATCACTAAGGGATTCAAACCGAGATCTTCATATAGTGATTTGACCAATTCACCATCAGAATTACCAACGAACTCACCCACAGAATGAGTCCATCAGTAATTCCCTCGGTAAAAGTTAATATATGACCACTCTGCCTTCCTTCTCCCCCTATTTATCCTTCTTCTTCCTCATCCCAACTCTCCCCTCCTAAACTACAAACAACCAGCCCCCCCCACCAAAAACAAATCTTCCTTTTCTTAGCACAAGTTATATTTCTTTAAGTTTTGTGGTCACATCATCCGTGTTCTGATTTATTGTGAATTTTATCATTTTTTGTAAGTAATTCTATCTTTTTTTTTTAATTTTGACATTTAAATGTTAATTTTATTGTTTTTTTAGTATATGTATTTTATTAGTATATGTACATGTTTTATTATTATTTCTCAAACAAACTTGTAGTATGTGAATGTATAATTTTGTCCTTGATATGGTTTGTTTTAGATTTTGTAAAATTATATTTGTTTGTAAATTGTTGCAACCTTGTTGAATTATTGAATTACATGTGTTGTGGTGAAATAATTAATAGAACAGGTCCATTTTAATTTTTATCAATGCTATTATGGAGTTGAATTTCTGTAAATTTATATGTATAAAATTAGTATGGACGTTGATAATTGATAATGAATATTTAATATGTATGAGAAGTTGTAATTAGTTTATTGGATAATATTGAGGTAAATCAATATTTTTGCAAATTTATTTGTCTAACATGGTTAATTAATACATGTTGTCATCATAATTTTATAAAGGTTCGATAGAAGTCATGAATGATCATTCATGGATATATTGAGATTCACCTGAAGGATTGCAAAGCATGGATTATTGTAACAGGGTTTAGGATTTTATTAATTTCACAATATCTATTCCTAGAAATTTTACTGGAGGCAGTATTAGGGGTCCATATAGGAAGTGTCAAGATAAAAAATATCTGTATCCAGATGTTGTAATGATGCATCTTCTATACAAAGGATTTATGGAGAATTACCAATGTTGATATGCACACGGAGAAGTATTTGTTCATAACAAGAGCATGAGAGAAAGGGTGGTTAGGTCAACTTCTAGTGCTAACAACGTACATGAAGTTGCAAATGACAATACTAATCCTTACAAGAATATGGTTATGGATACAATGAGAATGAATCAAGATAATATCAGTTAGTGTCCAATCATAAAAGAAGAACCTAATGCAGATGCAACTAGGTTTTTTGATTTGTTGGAAGATTCTAATGAACCCTTATAGGATGGCTGCATGAACCATAGTAAATTATCGGTCGCAGCATAGGTGCTCACCATCAAGTCAGTTCACGGCTTGAGTGAGGTCAAATATGATAAAATTTTTGAATGGGTGAGAAACATTGTACTTGAAGGGAATAGGTTGAAAGAGAACTTTTATGCTGCGAAGTTGACATGACCAAAAGATTGATATCTTCTCCTAAGTGTAGAAGTGTCGAAATAATAAATAACCTGACAAGACCCGAGTTGAACCATATAGAAGTTAATTGTATAAATTATAGATAATAATAGTATAATAACAACACACAAGCAAAGTATTAAAGAGTGAACAAAATAACAAATACAAAACATGTTAGTATCAAACATAAAAGTCCATGTTAAGTTTACACTATACTTATTCTTACACCATTAGTGTAACCTTTTCACCTTCACATAATAAACGTAGCTAAACATAATAAAAGAGAGAAACATAAATAAACAAGATAAGAACAAAAATAAAATAAAAGCTAACTAAGTAAAAAAAAGGAAAAGAAAGGCATAAACAAGATATTGATGAAAGGAAAATTTAAGCATTATAAAAATACAACGAGAGAAAGCAAAAGCATGATCTTGATCTGGAAACCAAGATGCATAAATGCATGACAAATACCTTTTTTTATAGGCCAAAATTAGAAATTATTGATTTAATAACTAATTGATGAGTGGTGGTCAACTCT
>NW_011507443.1:0-1253 GCF_000495115.2 Populus euphratica | reverse complement strand
AATAACAATTTGTTTTTCAAATGTAAAAATGCTTAAGTTGGGTTAAAAACACAAAATGTATTTGCATTATCACTATCTTCAAATAAAGTTTTTTTTACAGTAGCACCATGAATAACACATAGCATAATGACGCCCAATACACTAACAAATAAATTTTTTCTGTTTAATTTTTTTTCATTTAAGATATTTCCAATTTTACGTTTTTTCCTCTTTTAATTTTTTTTAATTTTTTTTATTTAATTTTTTTCATGCTGTAAAGTGAAAATAAATTGATGAGACCTTTTTCATATTGTACAAAGATTGGGTAATGATAATTTGTTTTTTCATTTGAGGTTGGGTTGAATTTTCTTATTAAAACATGTTTGTTTTTTAGTTTCAAAATGCTTTACAAAACAATTTGAATTTTTTTAATTTTTTTCTTTAATTGAAATTAATATTTTTTGATGATTTGTATTATTTTGATGTGATGATATAAAAAATAAATTTAAACAAATAAAAAATATTATGTCAATATATTTTTTAAAAAATAATCGTTATGTAATAATATAATAATTAGCATAGTGGCCCGTATTCCAAATTAGGTCAATAACAATCTTTTTTCAAATGTAAAAATGCTTGAATTGGGTTAAAAGCTCGAAATGTATTTGCACCGTTATCATTATCTTCAAAGAAAGTATTTGTTTTAAATAGTACCATGAATAATGCATAGCATAGCAGTGCCTAATTCACCAACAACTAATTTTTTTCTTTTAAGATATTTTTAATTTTATGTTTTTCCTTTCTCAATTTTTTTTTGTACGCGTATTTAATTTTTTTATGCAAAGAGGAAATAAATTGATGAGATTTTGTTTTATATAATGTACAAAAGTTAGGTGATGATATTTTTTTTCCATTTAAGGTTGGGTTGAATTTTCTTATTAAAGCATGTTTATTTTTATGGTTCAAAAATGCTTAAAAAAATTAACAATTCTTTATTCTTTTTTTTTAACTTCAAATTGATTTTTTTTTCTTTTCCTCTTGAATTTTTTTCTTTTCTCTATGTAATTTTTTTCATACGATAAAGAGAAAATAAATTGATTACTTTTTTTATATTATACAAAAAGTTGGGTGATGATAATTTTTTTCATTTAAGGTTGAGTTGAATTTTCTTATTAAAGCATATTTGCGTCTGTATTTCAAAAATGCTTTAAAAAAATTCAAATTTTTTCTTTAATTTAAATTTATATTTTTTGATATTTTTGTATTATTTTGAT
>NW_011507442.1:959-1254 GCF_000495115.2 Populus euphratica | reverse complement strand
CTTTAGATAATCTTCTATTGACTCTTAAGTCTCATCATAGTCGAGATAAGCATCGTGCAATTCATGACTTATAAACCCATTTTCATAAAGAACATGCTTGACATAGTCTTGGGAATCTGACTAAAAAAGACCATGTTTGCCAGTTTTTAAGAAAACTGGATGGGAAGCCTATCCATAACCCATAAAGGGCGTTTAAGCCGTTCTTGGACGTAAAACCAAGGGAAGATATGAGCCACAATCACAAACACCTATACATATATATTTTTTTTTTCAAAAGTAAATAAATAAATAAAAA
>NW_011507442.1:0-812 GCF_000495115.2 Populus euphratica | reverse complement strand
AGGTCATCATATAAGAAATATTTGTGTTTTCGGTGGATCTAGTCCTTGGAAAGAAAAGGAGTTTTTAGTGTATAAGGGAGGTAATCTTGGGTTAATAGGAGGTGTGTCAATAGCTGTATTTTTAGGAGGTAGTCAAGTTTTGGGAGTCTTCCCCGAAGCTTTAGCATAAGGGGACATCATTGGAAAAACAATTAGAGAGGAACTACAGGTATCCACAATGTCTGCTCGAATGAATGCAATGTTTAACCATGTTGATGTCTTCATTGGCTTACCAGGTGGTCTAGGGACATTGGAAGAGATCTTTCATATTTCCTCTTAGGCTCAACTGCACATTCACCATAAACCCATAGGTTTATTAAATTTTAATGGTTATTATGATCAATTATTGTCTTTTCTTGATCATGTTGTGGAACATGAATTTCTAACATCTTATGCACGATAAATCATAATCTCTGTTGCTACTGCTAAACAATTGAATGACCAACTACAATATTTCATTCTTGTAATTGATCCTTTTATGAGTCACATAAATTAGTCATTAGGTGTTTTAAGTTAATCCCCACATTAATCTTATATCTTAAAGTCCTCTTTAACTTATTATTATTATTATTATTATTTATAATTTATATAGTTAATCTCCCTATGGTTCGACCTCAATCTCGTTAGGTTATTTATTACTTCGACACTCTTACACTTAAAAGAAGATATCAATCTTTTGGTCATGTCAAGTTTTTGGCGCCATTACCAGGGAGGTAAGTTACTATATAATTATATATTTTATTTTATTTTTCTCTTCACTGTTATTGTTTTCT
>NW_011507441.1:0-1255 GCF_000495115.2 Populus euphratica | reverse complement strand
TAATTATATTTTATTTAACTATGATGAGCTGAGACCTTTTATTAAATAAGAAGATGTTTGACTTAAACTTTGTCAAAAGTATACTATTTATATATTGTGATATCATAAACTTATATAATTTGGAACAACCTTCCAGGTAACATCGACGATACTTACTATTCAATAACTCATAGTTGACCAAATCCTAGATCTTTTAATTACAAGATGAATCATTTATCACGTGGTTTACAACATATGCAAGTCCTATCACAAACTCATTATCTTTTAGAAGGTAATTAACTATATGTCAATATTACAAAATATCTATTTATTGATTATTGTTATATTTGATATATAAGGTTTATCAAATGGGAGGTAGTGCTGCCTTTTCAATGTCTTTACTAAGCCTGGACCCTGAAAGAAAAGTCAAGTATTATATTGAGTATTTTCTTAATGGATATGTCTTTCATATTGAAAAATACAGGCATGAAAGAAATACATATAACAGCGGTGTTTGTATTAAGAGATCGACTTCTAGTAAGTTTGAAGTTGACTACTATGGTAGATTGGAAGGGGTCATCAAATTACAATATCATAACAAATAGAATATAGTGTTTTTATTCAAATGCTACTGGTATGACACAATTGACAGAGGAATCAGAGTAGATCTTACTATTGTCTCGTTGAGATGAACTAAAAAGCTAGAAACCCCAATGTTAATAATGTCATTGTTTTCGCAAAATAATGTCAATAAGTTTATTACATATACACCTATTTTTTTAGAAATGATCGATCAAGAATTGATTAGTTATTCATTTTAAAAACCAAACCCAGGGGTCATGTCGAGGTTGTTCAGGATGACAACAAAAACACAAGTGTGGTAGATGAAGTCTTTCAAACTAGTGAGTTGGTTGAACCATACTGAATTGCTCCTTCAATTGACTTAGAAGAAAATTCAAATTTTTATGTTTTCTATAATACTCTTGTTAATGTTGATGCGAAGTAGTTGAATGTTGTTTTGACCTCTAGGGGTCTAGAGAATGTTAATGAAGAAGATGATAACCACATTGAAGATTGTGATGAAGCTAATAACAATTTAATTGATCACGAAGATGAAAATTATGACAAAATATGTTGTAAAGCCTTTTTTTATTATGTAATATTATGGATGATGTTTTAGAACATGATATATTTATTTCATAATTGTTTACTCTTGTTGTTGTGTTGTATGTGTGTTGTAAGGTTGCAATTCAAGCTTTTATACACGAGGATAGAT
>NW_011507439.1:0-1256 GCF_000495115.2 Populus euphratica | reverse complement strand
TAAATAAAGAGAGAGAGAGAGTGTGTGTGTGTGAGACTCTAGCTGGCCTACATATAGGTGGTATGATTGCCTTTCTAATTTCCCATCTATAAAATCCTCTCTTCCTTCCTTTCATTTCTACTCAACCCATACATTCAACAAATACAAAAGTGTGTAGAAATGGCAAGTTCCTCAGGTCATCATATAAGAAATATTTGTGTTTTTGGTGGATCTAGTCCTGGGAAAGAAAAGGAGTTTTTATAATCAACAAATCATCTTGGTCAAGTGCTAGTTGAGAGAAAGATTCATTTAGTGTATGGGGGAGGCAATTTTGGGTTAATGGGAGGCGTGTCAAAGTATGCATTTTTAGGAGGTACTCAAGTTTTGGGGGTCGTCCCCGAAGCTTTAGCACAAGGGGACATCATTGGAAAAATAATTGGAGAGGAACTTCAGGTCTCCACAATGTCAGCTCGAATGAATGCAATGTTTAACCATGCTGATGCCTTCATTGCTTTACCAGGTGGTCTAGGCACATTGGAAGAGATCTTTCATATTTCCTCTTGGGCCAAACTGCGCATTCACCAAAAACCCATAGGTTTGTTAAATGTTAATGGTTATTATGATAAGTTCTTGTCTTTTCTTGATCATGCTGTGGAACAGGAATTTCTAACATCTTCTACACGACAAATCATAATCTCTGCTGCTACTGTTGAACAATTGATTGATCAACTACAATCTTTCATTCCTGTAATTGATCCTTCCATGAGTTGTATAAATTGGTTAACTAAGGAAAGCCGTAAAAAGCTTAGATTGGATTTGAGCCTTCATTTGTGAATCTTTGTGTCTTTTGGTTTTATTATTGTGTTTTATTGTTATTTATATTTGTTTCAGTGTGTTTCAGGTTTGTCAGTGTTCGTTATTTTAGGTGATATCTTCTATACTCTATCTTTCTACCTTTAAACGTTGAGGACAATGTTTCGTTTTAGTTGGGGGGAGAGGGTAGTAGCTAAAAAAAAAAAACTAACTGTGTTTTCTATTTCATAAAGCATGTGCAAAATTGTTGTTACTATGATGGCAGTGTAAGGAGAACTTTTTATGACTATTGAGACGCATCTTAGAAATCATCCGTAACAAGGTCTATCGTAATACTTCTTGAAATATTTAGATTTACAAACTCTCGCATTGTTATCACTTAATTCTGCTCATATACTTATTTAACATGTATTCTTAAACCTTAATTTACACACACACACACTTTAACATATGATTGTGGGTTG
>NW_011507440.1:0-1256 GCF_000495115.2 Populus euphratica | reverse complement strand
TAGTTCAAATGCAATATACTCAATCGATAAAAAAATTCTAAGAACAAAATTAAAAAAGAAGATGAAGTTGGTAAAAAAAAATACCCTCTTAGTCTAACTCATTAACTAACTCATATATAAAATTAAATCATGAAAAAATTATCCAGATATCATCCGGTTGATGTGATTGATTCAAGTGTTGTCAACCAATAAAAAAAATCCAAAGACAATTTTTTTATATATAAAAGATGAAATTAATAAGAAAAAACCACGTTGATCTAACTCATCAACTAACTCAGGTTTTGAATTAAACCATGTAAAAATTATTTTAAAATGATCCAGTCGACTTGATTTGTTCAAATACAACCTAGTCAACCAATAAAAAAAAATCAAAGGAAAAGATTAAAAAAGAAGAAGATGAAATTGATTAAAAAAACCCATCTCGATCTAACTCATTAACTAGCTTATGTTTAAAAAATAAACCATATGAAAGTTATATTGATGTGATCTAGTCAATTTGGTTAATTTAAAGATAACCGAGATCATAATTATCAAACTTAGCTCGAGGGTTGATCCGATTAAGGGGTCATTTCCCCATATCAACCTGGAAAAATATGAAAGAAATCATGTTTAACGTTTTAATACCCACGCATAAAAGTTTTGAAAGCAATGCATGTGGATGTAGGTCATGAGAAAAAAAAATATGAGACATGAAGTATAGTACAATCATATTGAAAAGTTAAAAAAAAATTATGTGGATGTAAGCTATGAAAAAAAAAAATGAAGTGTGATGTAGTTATCCTGAATTGAAAAATTAAGAAACAATTTATGGGGATTTAAACTATAATAATCTCATATTGAAAAATTAAAAAAATAATTTATTTAAATGTAGGTCATAAAAACAAATATATAAGGCTAAGTTCATAAATTAATTTTATACTTTTAGAGTTTATTAAAATAATAATATATAAAAGTTAGATATAACTCAAGGGTCATTCAAGTTTGGTGCTGCCCAAAACTTAACAGGTCTAATTATAAGCTAGAGGTTTCATGATTTGAAATCTAACTTGGACCTAGGCTAATTCAATGAGCCAAGATTCATGATCATGCTTATTGAAAAAAATTTAATGAGCTAAGATTCATTATCATGCTTATTGAAAAAAATTTAATGAGCTAAGATTCATGATCATGCTTATTGAAAAAAATTTAATGATGAAATTGAAAAAAAAAACAAAAAAAAAACAATGATTAAAAGAAAAAACATAAAAAAAATAGCT
>NW_011507438.1:0-1257 GCF_000495115.2 Populus euphratica | reverse complement strand
TCTGGGTTACGAATTCTAGTATGGAGACATCCTATTAATCAACAAGATGAAGTTAGAAGAGTTTATATCAAAATAGGTCCATATCAACCTAAGTTAGCAGAGTATCCAAGGACTGAATCAGGGAGACAGTATCGTCGATTTCAGTACACTTGGTTTGATCAATTTCCTTGGCTAGAGTACTCTCCATCAAATGATGCAATATGTTGTTTTTCATGCTTTATCTTTGAAAACAAAGTGCCTCGTCATCTCACATTCACCACCGAAGGCTTTAAAAGTTGGAAGAGGGTTAATGACGGGGTTAGATGTGCACTTTTGATGCATGTGAGAAGTCCCACTTCACCACGTAATAATGCTGTGAAATCTGCTGAAGATTTAATGAAAGTAAGTAGACATATTGATAAAGTGTTGAATGCACAAACTGTTGAAGAAGTTCAGAAAAATCGGTTGAGACTTATGACAACAATTGAAAGTGTTCGATGGCTTAACTTACAAGCATGTGCATTTAGAGGTCATGATGAATCTTCAGCTTCTAATAATCGAGGTAATTTTTTGGAGATTGAATGTTGACATTGATGATGTTGTCTTAGAAAAAGCTCCAAAAAATGCAAAGTATACCTCGCCAACTATTCAAAAAAAGATTTTGCATATGCTTGCGAACAAAGTGAGGAAAAAGATTTGTGAAGAAGTTAGAGATGCAAAGTTTTGTATTTTGATTGACGAAGCCAAAGATACATCAAATAAAGAACAAATGGCTATTGTTTTGAGATTTGTTGACATTCAAGGTTTTGTACGAGAGCGTTTCTTTAGTATTATGCATGTTTTAGATATTACCTCTTCAACACTTAAAAAAAAAATTATGATGTGCTCGCTCGATATAACTTGCATATTTTCAATATGTGAGGTCAAGGGTATGATGGTGCTAGCAATATGCGTGGTGCATGGAATGGATTACAAGTTCTATTTCTCAGAGATTGTCCTTATACATATTATGTACATTGTTTTGCTTACAGACTACAATTGACATTAGTTGCAGCAGCTGGAAATGAGATTTCTATTTGGTTATTTTTCTCAAAATTGACAACCATTATTAACCTTATTTGTGCTTCTCCCAAACGTCATACCAAGTTACATTATGCTCAGGCTATAGAAATTACACATATAGTAGCTACTGGAGAACGTGAGACTGGTAAAGAGGCTAATCAAATTGGTAATTTACATCGAAGTGAAACTACTCGTTGGAGCTCTCATTTTGATTCT
>NW_011507437.1:0-1258 GCF_000495115.2 Populus euphratica | reverse complement strand
ATGTGATAGGCCTGCATTAAAAATAGACCTTTAACGCAAATTATAGGTATCTTATATTATTAGATACATTATTATAAAACATATTTTCGTTAAGGAGTTATTGATACTTCAAGTGCAAAATGATAATATAAAACCATGATAAAAATATACTTTTAAGTACTAATCAGCAACACAATGCAAATGCAAGTAGTTCGGGAAGCCTAACATATGGATCAAGTCAAATCAGTCACCACTCATCGCAGTGGTAAGGTTATCGAAAAACCCACTCTTTAACCTTGTGAGAAAGATGATGAGTCAATCTCTAAGGGTAAAGAAGTGCTTAAATCTGAATATTGCAAAGAAAAGACTAATTCCCTGTCAGCACTTCCATTTTCTCATGCCATTACCAAACAAAGAAAAGTCAATCACAACTATGAAATCTTTGAAACTTTTAAATAGGTAAGGATCAATATACATTTGCTAGATGCTATTAAACAAGTTCCTTCCTTTGCTAAATTTTTGAAAGATTTATGAGTTGTGAAAAGAAAACTGAATGTGAAAAAGAAAGCCTTTTTAGTTGAACAAGTACGTGTCATTCTTCATAACAATAATGTTTTGAAATAGAAAGACCCTAGTTGTCCTACAATTTCTTGCTTTATTGGAGAACATAAAATTAAAACAGTCTTACTTAATCTTGGAGCTAGTGTGAATTTACTTCCATATTCAGTTTTTCAAAGTCTCAATCTAGGTGAGTTAAAACCAACTTCTATAACTCTTATACTTGCTAATAGATCTGTAAAAGTACCTAGAAGAATAGTTGAAGATGTGTTAGTACAAGTTGATAAATTCATTTATCCTGTAGATTTTATTGTCTTGGACACACAACCTGTTGAAGCATGTAATTCATTTCCAATTATTTTAGGACGTCCATTTTTTGCAACTTCTAATGCATTGATTAATTGTAGGAATGGACTAATAAAGATATCATTTGAAAACATGACATTGGAGTTGAATATTTTCAACATTTGCAAGGAACCTGAAGATGCTAATGATTTACAAGAAGTAGATCATATTGTAAAATTAGTTTATGATCAACTTGAATATATTTTAAGTAAAATTGAGTTGGATGAATCTGAAGATTTGTAAATGATTTATTCTCAGGAAGAAATCACAAATGAAAATGGCATCGAAAATATTGAAGCAGATCTTTTGTTAAGAGTGTCAACAAATTCGACATCCAACATCACACTAATCAATGATTACTTTCCTAATAAATCCT
>NW_011507489.1:0-1225 GCF_000495115.2 Populus euphratica | reverse complement strand
AATCGATTTAATATATTTTCATTTTAATATTTTAAAAAAGATATCATCTTTTTTTTTCTTTAAATTAAACTATATTTTTCTTGATTATTCTTATTATTTTTGAATTTATCAAGTCACATCATATCAATATTAGTTAATTGTTTTCCTAGAAACCACGTTAACAACAGCTATGTAGCGTAGGCAATGAAGCAGTTTAAGCTATAATCTAAATATTAAAGTTAAAAGGTTCAACTTTTGATGAAATAAAAGAGTTTTGCTCGATTTTATAACAAAATTAAAAAATTATTTATAACAAAAAATATTTGTAAGTTTTTAGTGAAAAAAAAACGTAGATCTATTTATAAAAATCATATCAAACACAATCTTAAATTTATGATTTTTAAATTATAATTTTTTATTTTGAGTTATAATTTAAAAATTATGTTTCATAAACAACTTATTAAAAAATTTTATTCAATCTGAAATATTCATCCATGATTAACCACTTGATGGCCGATGTTCCATAGACCACTTTTAGGTACGCCCACTGATATAGGATGGATAATTGATTACAAATAAAATGATTCATGTGACAAACATTTTACTATGCTTGCATTATTGCAACAGGTGATAAAAAAAAGTTGGTAAAAAAGTGAAGGGCATCTAAAGCATAGGGTATTATTCTAGTAAACAAAATATCGAACCAGAGCAATGTAAATACGATAATATTATAAATAAAATAAAATTAAGCATAATAAAATAACAAAGGAGTCATTTAATAACCACAAAAATAAACATATATTTAGGGGGGTAGAATCATATTTACCGCATGCTATAATTACTCTCATACCTTTGAAAAAAAAAACACAACTAATGTTTTAAGGGTGTTTTTGAATTTTTATATTTTTTATACAATATAATTATTGTATAACTCTTACGGTTAATGTTTTTTGCCTAAAGTTAAAGGGCATTTTAAGTTTTTTAACTTTGATTTTCTTAAAATTATCTTATGAGATTATGAGTGTTTTGCCTATTGTATAATTCAAAAAAAAAAAATTGTTTGTGTAAAGCATGTTTCAACAAGTAAGAAGTGCCTATGTTTTTTAGGTGGTGTGTGAGGTACCTCTCAATCACCATTGGTAGCCCTTTACGATGGCATCCAAAGCATCATTCCACCTTCTATATGGTGGGTCGATGGGTGTTGGTTTTCGTGGCATGAAGAAGCTCCTGTTATAATTTATTTTTC
>NW_011507434.1:0-1261 GCF_000495115.2 Populus euphratica | reverse complement strand
ATACAAGCACAGAGGACTTTAGATGAGCAATTAAAGGTAAATCCTAAGAAATTACAGAAAACCTTAAGGCTAGTGACAAAAATTTCAAGTTCTCTGTCTTAAAAAGGTGGGGGAAAGCTCCTTACCTTTCCGAGTACTCTGTTCTCATTGTCCTAATAGGTAAAGCACCACCTTCAAAAGAGAATTGATGCACAGAGAAAGTATATGCAAACAATTCTAGAAAACGCGTACAGAACAGTCTCTGCAGAAAATAGGCTTTTTGACGATCAACGAGTTGTATCAGAAATGGGCAACATGAAAGAAATAGTTTCTGCTTCAAACTTTCCAACTATACAGGACTTGCAAACTTATGGGGATCATTCTTATGATGGATTTCTGCCAACTGATGATAGCATGAGTAGCTGCTCAATCCCCATGATTTCATATGATAATATGCAGCTACAACATCTAGGAACATTAGCACCATGCCTAGCATCAGAAGAGGAGCTACATCAAATGTCTTACAATTGATGGCTGCACGCTCAAAGCTTCATCGGATTAATTATATTCGTTTCTTCACAGATACTGTTATAAAGCAAAAGCGAGATCATGCTCCCAATTTGCTCTTCATTCATTCCAACTCTAGTAATATCATAGTTAGAACATTCTAGGAACGTTTTTTCCTCAATGAACCAGTAGTTGCATATGATAAAAGAGATCCTTTGTGTATTTCTTACAAGAACAGTGTTTTTCCTTTAGCAGATATCATATCCCACTACCAGAAAGGCGATAAAATAACAATGATCTGATCCTGCAAATAATGCATGAATGGAATCTGGATCAGAAAGCACACCGGATTGTTAATTATAGGATCATCTGTGACTAGATATCAAAGGCATGTTATAATGGTATTTAGAGTTCTCAGCGTGTGAGGGATTGTGTGATTGTTAGCATTCAAACATGTTCTCATCCTACCATTTTCAACTACATCAATTTTTCGTGGCAAACACAAAACATGTCTTAGGTGTTCTCCAATTTTCTTTTCTTTTTGTCTTTTTTCTATAATAAATCACACAAATTTTCAACACTGATTCCGACTGCCAGACTGGTCAATTATCACCATTTTCAAAAACAACAATCAATTTCACGGATTTGTCTCATGCAGACTTTAACTCAGGAAATGGAGCAATAACTCGTGCCTAAAGACAAAATGAAGAAAAGATAACAGTAATTTATAGATGCGCTACTTGATTATAAAAACCAGCTCAAAATTCACTAGACA
>NW_011507433.1:0-1262 GCF_000495115.2 Populus euphratica | reverse complement strand
CATAAGTCACAATTTAGGCCTGGACATAAAGGATACTTGGTGTCCTAATATTTACCAAGGCATATAAATCTTGATTTAGGTTTGAAGAGGCTTTGGTGGTATACAAACTTTGATTTAGGCTAAAAAAACTTTGGTGTCCTAACTTTAAAGCGCAACCTCAAATTGGATAAGATGTCACTCAAAATATGTAAATCTTAAGCATATCCTTCACACCCATACATATCATTCTTTGGAAAACTTGATCCATTCACCACCAATAAAGGTAAATACACATGTATTAAATGAGAGCATGCCATCTAGACACATATCACTCTAGGGATTGGTCCAGTACTCGTTATCAACTAGATATAGTCTATACAATCTAAAATAAGGGTAGTTTGTGAAATGGCTTGTTGTCAATACTAGGCCTTTGTCGTTAAATAATTTGAAACTATAGGTGACATGTATATTTACCGCATTAAGTTTATATAAAAAAAATTTATATGAGTTTAAGGCTATATAAAAAATCTTGAACCCTGGATAAGATAATCTCCTTTCTATTGTTCAACCCTAAACACTACTTTGTAACTAAACACCTATACTCATAATCTTACAAGGTCATTCTATCTAATCTAAACTAACTTATACATTATAGAGTCTCCAAACTCACAAGAGAACTTGTTTTATAGGTCTTGTAATTTTTCAAGCCCAACTCCTTAATCATTTCAACCTTCTTCAATCTTAAAAGATTATTCATGGCAGAAGTTTTCAATAACCTTATAAGGGTACAAGCAACCTTGTTGAAAAATTATATGGAACACTATTAGTAAGTATAAAAGTTTTATTTTCTTTATTTGTAAGGAAAAAACATATACTTAAGAAATGATGAAAAGAATAAAGTACTTAAGTCTATATATTATATTGCAACTTGCTTGCCAAGATTTCAAGAGATGAGTTAATGCTAAGAGTAAATTGGAAATCTTGTATGTTACCAATTCTGAACATAAAAATATTGATTTTGATGTCAATGAATTTCATTTAATGAGAGAAGCTTAGTTTAGGTGTTCTTTGCCCTTCAATTTGTGTGAGATGGTAAATCCAAGCTCAAGAAGTTTTTTGATTTTGGGTCAATTTTGGTTTTGTGGGTTATTTAAGGGTATTGATAGGTTTGTCAAGTCGGTTCAATGTTTTCTAGGTGTTTTGGATTCAAAATGGATTGGAAATCGAGTTTTTTGTTTTTTGCTTGCTAAAACAAAAACCTTGGCCCAAATTCCTATTGACCT
>NW_011500640.1:101160-112361 GCF_000495115.2 Populus euphratica | reverse complement strand
TCGTAGCATCAATCTCAACACAAACTCTTGCGTAGCTAAGCCTTTGACGCAACAATGTACTATGATCAACATGAAGAGGAACCCCAATAGCACTCGCTACACAACTCAACCCCTTAATAGTCCAATACTCAAGAGGAACATTATACAGCCTAACCCATACTGGAACTCTGACCAAATCACCTTTCAAAAATTGCATGTTCGGTTGCCAACGTTTAAGCACCAAAGGTCTGCTTGCCATGTGCCATGGGGCTCTTTCCAGCACATTAGTGGCATGATCAACAGAATCAAAAGTGAATAGGAAGAAACCATTATCCGAAGATAAAACTTATAATAGACCGTAGGAGTCCCAGATTCTTTTGGCAATAGAATTAACAAAGGGATATGGTAATTTCTGACCCACAAAATGACCAACTAGGGTGGATTTCCAAATTTCGCAGCCATCCTCAAACACATCAAGTGGAGGAGCTACTGTCACACGACCATCAGTCATAGCAGGGGGAGCAAAATGCAGATTACAAACTAGAGAAATACCAAGGTTCTTGCTACCCTTATTGTTATCAACATCAGAACCCTTCAAAGCATTTAAAAAATTCAATTTGGGGCTAAGGTTTAGCTGGTCTTGTTGGTGAGACCCTACCTTCAACTCATCAACTTTTGAACCCAACACAGGATTCATTTCTGAAACAACATTAGAAGCTTGGGAATTAGAGTGTTTCTTCTCTATGCTAGCTTCAGAATCAGCTTGATTAACACTAGTAAACTGAGATATCCTCATCCCATGGCTGTTCAACATATCTTGTAGCTCTAATCTTAATATATGTCCAGACTTGACTTCATTGTGTTGTTCATTGTTAGAGGTAACCATTGGAACAGAATCCACAGCAGAACATAAGGACATTATAGCAGCATACAAATACTAGAGATACCAAATTCTAAGAAGAGAAACTGAGTCTAAGAACTAACCTAAGCTCAGAAACAACAACAACTTAATCTTAGAAACAACAAGATTCAGATTTTTCATGAAGGAAGAAGAGAATTACAGAATTACGAGGCCAGTATCTTCGAGATCATTGAGTATGTTCTGACGCACAACATACTAAAAAATGGTGACGATCCAACGGGGAACAAAGAAGATCAAGCTTAAACAAAACCCAATTCACTCTCTTGCAACCAAAAATGCAGATTAGTAGAAATATTACGAGATCAATATCTCCCACCTCGTTGATTGGAATGAAGATCCATACGGTCAATGTTTCGAGGAGGTTGGAATGAACAACATAGTAAGAAATGGGGACGATCCAACGGTGGACGGGGTAGATCTAGCTCCGACAATTTGATCTCTAATCTCTCTCTCTCTTGTTTTGTGAGTTATAACTACGCTTTTTTTATTTATCTGAAACTCACAACTCAAGATAGAATTCATCGGTTTGGTATACATGGTCCCAATAGATGCTCACTCTGTCTCCGCAACGATGAAGATCTTTTTTTTTTGGTAAGTTGACGTATGTATTAAAAGAAAACGATACAAAGATTATAAGGGGCATACCCCAGATTTACAATGATAATATAAATGTAAAACAATAGATGGCTACAGGCTAGCCACCGAACAAAAAACTCAAGACCTAACTAGATTTGTTAGGGAAACCAATACAACCAGCTAAATATCAAATGAAGAATCTATGTTATTGACCCTCCAAGCTCGTTGGATCCTTTTGTTTTCATTTGTTGGTAGAACGTTCCTTATCAAATCAAGCTTATCACGGATGATACATTCGATTTGATGAAAGACCAAATTCTGAGTTCTAGATATTCCAGCAAAGGTCCTTGCATTCCTTTCTTGCCAGATATGGTACACTGTAGCTGCAAAACTGAGTTTACGAGAAAAATTGACGAAACTTTTACCATGCCAAGTGACAGTGGCCCATCGAATCCATTCATCCCATCCTTTTGTCATTCTTGGAATGTTGCATCTGTCACAAACATCCCACCAGATCGCTTTAGTATAGGAGCATTCAAAGAACAACTGGTTGTGATCTTTGTTGTTGCGGAGACAGAGTGAGCATCTATTGGGACCATGTATACCAAATCGATGAAGTCTATCTTGAGTTGTGAGTTTCTGTTGGACAGCCACCCATAGAAGAAACGAATGTCTTGGAACAGCATTCTTGAACCACACAATGTCATGTCATTCGACCATCGGATGATGAAATCTTAGTTGTTCCCAAGCTACTTTGGTCGAGAATCTGTGATTTGGTGAATCCAGCCAAGCAATCTCATCCTTTTGCCCTATCATAGGATTAGAATTGGAAGGAATAGCTTCTACAGTGGGGTGCCAGCCAATAGTTTGAGTGGTAGGAATTTTCCATTCTGAGTTATGAATCAACATATTCATCTACGCATTTTTTTCCATACCTGAATCATAGATGAATCTTTTACCGTAAGAATCTGCGAGCGGGCTGTAAGGATGCCAATTGTCAAACCATAATGAGGTTGTCATGCCATCTCCTATGATGTACTTCATCTTCGGCCATGTTAAGGATCTGAGTTTTAGAATCTTTCCCCATGCCCAAGAGCAATTCTCTAGCGTCTTGATTGTACAGAAATTCCTACCTTAATGTTTAGATCTGATCCAGGAAGACCTGATTGAGTCATCTGAGTCATTGCACAGGTTCCAAATGTGTTTCAACAAAGCAATCTTGTTCCATTCTGTTATCCTTTTTATTCCTAGCCCCCCCTTCCTTTTTTGGAAGACATACCTGATCCCAACCACTTTAGCCCCAATAGTTCTCATATCTAAACCTGACCAAAGAAAGGATCTCATAATATGCTCCACATTTTTTATGACTTGCCCAGGTAAGAGGAAGAGATATGCCCAATAGACCTGGATGAAAAATAACACTGAATTAATCAGTTGTACTCGTCCTGCATACGAGAGTGTTCTACAAGTCCAATATCGAACTTTAGAGGTGATTCGATCTAGGAGACCCTTACAATAAACAGCCCTTAGTCTGGACAAGATAAGAGGCACTCCCAAATATTTCATAGGGAGCTCCCCCTCTGCAAACCCAAGAATACGAATAATTTCTTCCCTCTCAGCATTTAACACACCGCTTAAGAAGATGTCACTTTTATTTGGATTTGGATATAGACCTGATAGATCTTGGAACTTTGTGAGCACAGTTTTGATCATACAAATTGAGTTTACATCTCCTTTGCTAAAAATCATCAAGTCGTTAGCAAAACAAAGATGAGAAATGTTGTCCTTCCTGCATCTCCAGTGGAACTTGAAGTTTTGGTTGGCACTCATCTTGCAGAATAGCCCCGAAAGGATTTCCATACATAGGACAAAAAATATGGAGAAAGTGGATCCCCTTGTCTCAGCCCTCTCCCCCCTTGAAAATAAGCTGCAAGCTCACCATTGACATGATGTAACACAAACCATGATCCAATCAATGACTGTTCCAGGGAATCCCATTTTTCTTAACATAGCGTCAACGAAATCCCACCGAATCGAGTCATAAGCCTTCATCGGATCTACTTTCATAGCACAATGGGCAAGTCCCGTAGATTTATGATAGCCTTTCATTAGTTCCTGCGAATCAGCCTAACACCAAGCATAATCATGCCAACAACCCATTGGAGGTGCCAATTGGGCCAATCACAAGAGCTAGGGCTAAGAAGATTAAAGAAGCATTGAATGAGCTTGTTCAGAACATATGGAACAAAATGGACCTAGAGGGGCTTGGGACATTTAAGGAGCATGAAGGACACCCTTTAATTCATTTAGTTCAGGTCCAAGAAAAGCCCAATTCATATGGAACGAGGGGTTGATGTGTCCGGCCCAATACCAGCCTTGTTAGGCTTGTCTTTTTCTAATACTACAAGGATAAAGAGTCAGCAATTTATTCTCCTAACTAAATAAGGAAGTTGGCCAAATCTTATTCCTAAAGAGGGGAGGACTATTTAATGCTTTTCCTCACTTAGGAAGGAAAGTAATTAAATCAGCAACAAAGGAGGAAATTTGTTTTCTTATTTCTCCAAGTTAAACAAGGAATTCCAAGCTAATCAAGGACATCAAAGGGGGCAGCAACACAAATTTTCCAAATCAGATTTTTCCAATTTTGTTTAGGACTTCTTAAAGATGACAAATCTGATTCTAGCTTATTTAGGATGGTATTTCTGGATTTTTAGTATTTTTAGAATTTTCTTCTTAGTTTTTGGGTTATTATTACTTATTTGGGTCAATTGTAAGTGGGCTACATATAAGTCCACCTAAGGGAGGTCCATTAGGGTTTCTTTAAGTTCAAATTCAGTATAAATAAAGGCATAACCCAAACATGTAAGGGTTACGCAATTTTAAGATTAATAAAACTTCTTTGCTGCACTTATTGTGTGTTGGTGGGATAATCTCCCTTCCTTGGTTCTCTAAAGAACTGAAAACGACTTATTGAAGAACAACTGTCTTCGTGGCGTCATCCTTATACTTCTCATTCGTGAATCAATATTCGTTGGGTGCAGGTTTCCGTTTTCAATAGTGCTAGTGCCTAGGTACAAGTTATCTTTGTGTCACACTCCTATCAAACCTGATTTACTTGGCTTTCCAGGAATTGGCATCTTTGCGTGTGGGTTGCGTGACCATGTGATTACGAGGTTCGCATCAGCAAAGAACCTAGTTCACGGTCGCACAATCAGATGTATTGGAGATTTGATCTAAAGCAATACTTATACCGCCCTGCTCCTGCTTCATGTCTCCTCGTGAACTCTTCAAAACAAAAGGAGAGGTAGGATTTTCATCTTCATAACAATCAGCATTGCGCACATCTGATGCAGCCTTCTCATTCATATTACAATCAGACATATTTGTACCAGATGTCGAACAACCATTCTCATTACAGTTATGCACTTTAGATGCCGGAGGACCATTCTCACCACTTATAGAACCCTTATTTCGTTTAGTAACTACCTGCCATTGAAACTGATTCTGCTTCTTATCCGCAGATTTAGAGTTCGCAGCTCCTACTTTCCTCTTACCCTCTACCTCCAATGTAAGATTATCACCATTATTAGTAGCACATATCGCTGTGGTGTGTCCAAAGACATTACAATTATTGCACTTCGATAGTATCCATTCGTAATCAGCTGAAATTGTTATGAATAACCCATTTGGACAGCGAAGGTCGTATTCCTTAACCAGCGTCTTCGTAGCATCTATCTCAACACAAATTCTTGCGTAGCTAAGCCTTTGACGCAACAATGTAGTATGATCAGCATGAAGAGGAACCCCAATAGCACTCGCTACACAACTCAACCCCTTAATAGTCCAATACTCGAGAGGAACATTATAGAACCTAACCCATACCGGAACTCTAACCAAATCACCTTTCAAAAATTGCATGTTCGGTTGCCAACGTTTAAGCACCAAAGGTCTGTTTGCCATGTGCCATGGGGCTCTTTCCAGCACATTAGTAGCATGATCAACAAAATCAAAAGTGAATAGGAAGATACCATTATCCGAAGATAAAACTTCTAATAGATCGTAGGAGCTCCAGATTCTTTTGGCAATGGAATTAACAACGGGATATGGTAATTTCTGACCCACAAAATAACCAAATAATTTGGCAATAGAATTAACAACGGGATATGGTAATTTCTGACCCACAAAATGACCAACTAGGGTGGATTTCCAAAGTTCGCAGCCATCCTCAAACACATCAAGTGGAGGAGCTACTGTCACACGACCATCGGTCTTAGCGGGAGGAGCAAAATGCAGATTACGGACTGGAGAAATACCAAGGTTCTTGCTACCCTCATTGTTATCAACATCAGAACCCTTCAAAGCATTTAAAAAATTCAATTTAGGGCTAAGGTTTAGCTGGTCTGGTTGCTGAGACCCTACCTTCAACTCATCAACTTTAAAACCCAACACATGATTCATTTCTGAAACATTAGCAACTTGGGAATTAGAGTGTTTCTTCTCTAGGCTAGCTTTAGAATCAGCTTGATTAACACTAGTAAACTGAGAAATCCTCATCCCATGGCTGTTCAACATAGCTTGTAGCTCTAATCTTAATATATGTCCAGACTTGACTTCATTGTGTTGTTCATTGTTAGAGGTAACCATTGAAACATAATCTACAGCAGAACATAAGGACATTATGGCAGTATACAATTACTAGAGATATCAAATTCTAAGAAGAGAAACTGAGTCTAAGAAGTAACCTGAGCTTAGAAACAACAACAACCTAATCTCAGAAACAACAAGATTCAGATTTGTTCATGAAAGAAGAAGAGAATTACAGAATTACGAGGCCAGAATCTTCGAGATCATTGATTGGAACGATGATCCGTTCGGTCAAGCTGTAGATTGTGTTCTGACGAACAACATACTAAAAAATGGTGACAATCCAACGGTGAAAAAAGGAGATCAAGCTTGAACAAAACCCAATTCACTCTGCTGCAACTAAAAATGTAGAACAGTAGAAATATTGCGAGATCAATATCTCCCACCTCGTTGATTGGAATGAAGATCCATTCGGTCAATGTTTCGAGAAGGTTGGAACGAACAACATAGTAAGAAATGAGGACGATCCAACGGTGGACGGAGTAGATCTAGCTCCGACAGTTTGATCTCTAATCTCTCTCTCTCCTAATGTATCAGTTGTGTTGCAAGCTAACAAAACTCTTGTTTTTTTCCTTATTCTGGGCATTAATTGTTGCCTATAACACATTAAGTTCTTGCTTCATCTCCCCTAGAATACGGGATAGAGTCTTTGATTCTTTTTCTGGAACACTAATCTCTTTCTCTCTCCCTTTGATACCACCTCTCCTTTTGAATCTGCATTTTCTTTTGCCATAGCACCTCATCAAAATACATTAAATCCCTTCGATTTCTACGCTGCGGAAAATCTTCCCGGTAGCCTATGGTCTTATCCTTAAAACCACCATCACAAATATCATCAAATTGAGGCTCAAAATCCTCATAATCAGCCCACCTTGACCTTTTGGCCCTACTGCCATTGTTAGATTTCTGTTAAACCCCAACCTTTCTCACGTCTTGGGTACATGTTCTAGCCACGTTTCCATGTTTTCCCACCTTCTCAAATCTGTCACACATGTTCCCCATCATGAAATTCATGCTTTTCATCATTTTCCTCGTGGCTTGCATTTGGAACTTAAGTTCTCTCTCCGGATGGGGAGGTGTGTTGTTTTGATCTGACATGATAGTACCTGCAAAACTTGGTTAATGGTAAAAAAAAATTATCCTCACGCCGCTCATGTTTCGCTCAAACACTCAATATCCTCACACGCTCACACATCTCATCTCACCTTCTTGCGAAACTGAAACCAACACCAAATTGAACCAACTTGGCACCCCAATCCAAATAGATATATATGACTCAAGAAGCAATAACAACTAGAAAACAAGCAAAACGAAACTGCAATGATAGTCTTGCGAGTAGCAAACGTGTCTATCCGAAATATGAACAAAACTGAAGACTCGAATAAAAAACAGAAACAAGAAAATAAACAACACCCAAATATGATGGAAATAAACAACAAGAAACGAAAGCAACCGAATTTCAAACGACGCAAGACAGACTCGTTTACGACAAGTTAAGTCTGAATCTGGAACCTGAAGTAAATGATGTCCAATTGAGTTAAAATTTCAGATATAGTGCGATATCAACCCAAATAGACAAAACATAACTTTTAAGCAATTCATGACAAGGTTTGATATACTGACGCAAAAATGTTATGAATTGCAATTCCAGCAAGTCAGAAAATCTTCTTTATCTCCAGCCATAACTAAGTTTATCAATTGCAATTCCAGCAAGCCTTTTTTCTGTTTCTAGCTCTTGCCTTAGATCGCAACTGATGCTCTGATACCAGATGTTGTGCCGTGAATGATTCAAAAATCAGCAACAATGAATCTGACGAAAATGGATGAAGGATGGGTCTGGTTGTATTGTCTTTCTTCTGGTGTTTAGGCTAGATTATAGTATTTTTAAGGTAAATAAAAATAGAGGATAAACTAGAGTGATACTTTGATAAGTCGATCTAGACGCCACAAAGATCAATCTAGGATTTTGACGCCACACTCTTTGTGATTGAAGAGTGATAAGTCTGTAGGGTTCTTCACAAATCAATTTGGAAGAATAACTCTTAATTCTCGGAATTAAGTTCAAATATTGGCCAAAAGTTGTTTATTACATATTCTGATGCCATATTTATAATGGAACATCCCTCCACACTTAGGAAAATTCAACATCACAGAAATCAAGCCCAAAACTTGGACTTTGACAAAGTAACCAGACAAATTACACGAGCACACATTTTCTGACTTTAATTGAAACATAAACAGACCGAATTTAAAATGGCTATAACTTCTTGCACAAAAGTCCAATGCAATCATGGTTGGACAATCTGGAAAGATCACGTTCTGAACTTGAAATCCACCTAGATTAGTCTTGTTTTCACATGCAATGGATGACTTCAAATTCGGGTTCAAATTTATCTACTGTTCTGACGTAAACAGCATCAATTTCTTAACTTATTTGCATTATCAACCCAAATTCAAGTAGTCCAGCATCAAAAGAACCATTAAGGGCTCTTCCCATCTTTAAGCTCCAATTGTAGGCAAATAAGCACCCTTGAACCAATTTGAAACTGATTGCCAAATTTTAACTCCGACACAGCTTCAATCATTCCAATCTGACTCGTCAAGGTCCTTTGTAGTTGTTTCGCTCTCGCTCTTGTCATTGGACCATCTGAATCCTCTTGCATATTTGATTTACCTTTACGAGATGGATTATCATTCCCATGATGCACATCACAAATAGACTAGGAAATCTGATCTGAAGGTAGAATGTATTCTAAAGTCTTCTTTCCTTTTGTAGCTCGGATGAATAAGGAGTCCTTGTAAGAAAAGGATTCTGCAATAATTATGAATCCTTGCCACTTGGAAACTATGTTGCAGCTCATTAAACATCCTTGTAGAATTAGTATATTTCCAAAATAAACTGCCACATCCCTTTAGGAAAAGAATCCTAGCCAAATAGGAGGTCCACAGGTCAAAAGGAAGTAAATAACAAAGTCCGTACAGCCTCTGGTGACCCGTATTGAGATACCCAAGAATATGAATAATTTCTTCCCTCTCAGCATTTAACACACCGCTTAAGAAGATGTTACTTTTATTTGGATTTGGATACAGACCTGATAGATCTTGAAACGTTGTGAGCACAGTTTTGATCATATGAATTGAGTTTACATCTCCTTTGCTAAAAATCATCAAGTCATCAGCAAAACAAAGATGAGAAATGTTGTCCTTCTTGTGTCTCCAGTGAAACTTGAAGTTTTGGTTGGCACTCATCTTGCAGAATAGCCCCGGAAGGATTTCCATACATAGGACAAACAAATATGGAGAAACTGGATCCCCTTGTCTTAGCCCTCTACCCCCTTGAAAATAACCAGCAAGCTCACCATTGACGTTGATAGAGAATTGACATGATGTAACACAAACCATGATCCAATCAATGACTGTTCTAAGGAATCCCATTTTTCTTAACGTAGCGTCAATGAAATCCCACCGAACCGAGTCATAAGCCTTCATCAGATCTACTTTCATAGCATAACGGGCAGGTGCCATAGATTTATGATAGCCTTTCATTAGTTCCTGAGATAAAAGAATGTTGTTGCTGATTCTCCGTCCAGAGATAAAAGCAGTCTGATACAGACCTACTAAGGATGGCAAAACAACTTTGATTCTCCCAGCTAGAATCTTTATTCTCGTCTCTAACTCGAGTTTCAACCAATCCAAAAGGAGTCATCTTCTCTTGATGAATGAGCTGACACAATGCCGAATGGTTCATGGGATCATTCAAACCTCTAACATTCCAACATCCAATAATCATAGGAAAATAGAGAGTAAAAACATCTTTTTTTTTTTTGGAAGAGGAGTAAAAACATCAACACAAAGATTACCTCAATGTGCCCCTAGGCGAGGAGACAAATTTCTTATTCTTATTTGAAGAGGCTTTTGAACCCTTTTTCTTTTTCTCTAGAGAGTCTCTAGCCTTAATAGCTAACTGATTAACAATTTCCTTTTCGGTGGAATTCAGAGTTTGTGGGCTTGTCAGGATTGGTGACATCAACTCCTTATCGGTTTGTTCCCTATCTGTATCACCTCCCAATGCGTCAATATCTACATTCAGCTCATGAGTATTAATGGAAAGAACCTGGTTCACGATCGCACAATCAGATGTATTGGAGATGACTAAACTTTGATCTAAAGCAGTACTTGTACTCATACGATCCAAGCAAGGTCAAATTTGGATTTTGATATAAAATGTGCAACTATCCAGTTTTACGGCAACAGTCATAATTCTCAAGTGTGGCAAAGATTCATAATTATTTCAGAATCCTTTTCTTACAAGGATTCCTTATTCATCCGAGCTACAAAAGGAAACAAGACTTTAGAATACATTCTACCTTTAGATCAGATTTCCTAGTCTATTTGGGACTTCTTAATGGTGACAAATCTGATTCTAGCATATTTAGGATAGTAATTTTCGGATTTTTATATTTTTATTATTTTCTTCTTAGTCTTTCGGTTATTATTACTTATTTGGGTCAATTGTAAGTGGGCTACATATAAGTCCACCTAAGGGGGGTCTATTAGGTTTCTTTAAGTCTAGAATCACTATAAATAGAGGCATACCCAAACATGTAAAGGAAGACTATTCAGATTAATAAAACTTCTTGTTTGTCGCACTTTGTGTGTGTGTGTTGGTGAGATAATCTCCCTTCCATGGTTCTCTAATGAACTGAAAAATGACTTATTAAAGAACAACTGTCTTCGTGGCGTCATCCTTATACTTCTTGTTCACGAATCAATATCCGTTGGGTGGGGGTTTTCCGTTTCCAATAGTGCTGGTGCCTAGGTACAAGTTATCTTTGTGTCACACTCCTATCAAACCTGATTTACTTGGCTTTCCGGGAATTGGCGTCTTTGCGTGTGGGTTGCGTGACCATGTGATCACGAGGTTCGCATCATGTACCCCCCCTGCTTTTGCTTTATGTCTCCTCCTGAACTCTTCAAAACAAGAGGAGAGGTAGGATTTTCATCTTCATAACAATCAGCATTGTGCACATCTGATGCAGCCTTCTCATTCATATTACAATCAGAAATCACATCTGATGCA
>NW_011500640.1:78202-101116 GCF_000495115.2 Populus euphratica | reverse complement strand
CACATCTGATGCAGCCTTCTCATTCATATTACAATCAGAAATATTTGTACCAGATGTCGAACAACCATTCTCATTACAGTTATTGATTAGTACTTAAAAGTGCATTTTTATCATGGTTTTATATCATCATTTTGCACTTGAAGTATCAATAACTCCTTAACCAAAGCATGTTTTATAATAATATATCTAATAATATAAGATACCTTTAATTTGTGGTAAATGTCTATTTTTAATGCAGGCCTATCACATAAATGAAAGGATTGATTGATGACTTGAAGAACTTAAATTGCAATGATAAAGAGATGGCCAAACTTAGAAAAGAGATGTCGGTGCAATCCAAACCGGAACACTGTTCGGTAATTGGGTCATATCTTGAGCTACAGATCTCAGATTTAGGTCCAATTTATATGGATGGAAAGGTAAGACATAGGCCTACAACTTTCATATGGAGCCCAAGATCTAAAAAGGCCACTATCAAGTCCAAATTGTAGCAACAACAAAGAAGCCCGAATCTGTCTTCCAGCCCGAGCACTGTTCGGTATTTTGGCCATATCTGGAGTTCTAGAAGTCCAAATGAGCTGAAGTTTTTACACAAGAAAGCTGAGACAATTGCCTACAACTTTCATGTTTGCAACTGGCTCCAATTTGGACGTTATCAATGACGTTTTGGGCAGACAAGAGAAGATAAGGATTGTCACCAAGTCAAAAGTTGGCCACCCAGTTATCAATTAGTCATCAAATCAATAGTTCCCAATTTTGGCCTATAAAAGGAGGCATTTGCCATGCATTTAGGCATCTTGGTTTCCAGATCAAGATCATGCTCTTCCTTTCTCTCTTTGTATTTTTTGTAATGTTTATGCTTTACTTTCATTAATATCAAGTTTATGCCTTTCATTTTCTTTTCTTTACTTAGTTAACTTTTATGTTCTTATTCTGTTTATGTATTTTCTTTTCTTTCATTATGATGTCTAGCTAAGTTAATTATGTCAAAGTGAAAAGGTTACACTATTGGTGTAAGAATAAGTATAATGTAAACTTAATATGGACTTTAATGTTTGATACTAACATGTTTTATATTTGTTATCTTGTTCACTCTTTAATACTTTGCTTGTTAAATGACTAATCTTGATTTATGTTGTATAACACTTGGTACAACAAATGCTTGGCACTTTCATAGCCCATAATGTATGGTATAACCGACACCTGAGCTATGAAAGGATCTTGATTTGTTGTTAACATAAGTTATAATCATGAATGCTTGACGAGATTTACAAGTATTAGCATTAATTGAATAAGATGACTAATATAATCATGTTAACAATATATAATCTGATTGGAACCTCCTTTGTGTGTGGTTTCCAATTCAATAATAAGAGTTTATACTATATTTGTTTGATATACCATTAGTGGAACCTCTAACCTTGACATTTGTTATTATTATTGTTTAATCCTTACATTAATATTTCATATCTAAGTTCTCATCATCATCATCTTCTTCTTCTTCTCTTTCTTATCATTATTATTATTATTATTATTATTATTATTATTATTATTATTAGTACTACTACTATTATTATTAGTACTACTACTACTACTACTACTACTACTACTACTATTATTATTATTATTATTATTATTACTATTGTTGTTGTTGTTATTGTTGTTTTATAATTGTTGTTTATAATTTGTACAATTAAACTCCCTGTGGTTCGACCCCGGTCTTGCCGGGTTATTTATTACTTCGACACTCCTGCACTTGGGAGAAGACATCAACCTTTTAGTCGTGTCAAGTTTTTGGCGCCGTTGCCGGGGAGGTAAGTTCTTGTATAAATTATAATAGTTATTTTATTTTCTCCTTTCACCTTTCTTGTATATAACTTTGTTTCTTTTCTCTTGTTTCTTCTTCTTTTATTTTCTTCTTCCTTTTATTTTATTCCTACACGTGCATGAGAGTGTGGTCACATACATCAAGTGGTAGACTTTGTAGGGTATCCTCATCATTTTCAGAAAATATGGTCGAAGAAGATAATCAATTACTTCATAATGAAAATAATGAGAATAACCGTGCTAGAACACTTAGAGACCACATGAATCCCACAAGAACAAGTGCACCATCATGCATAGTTTTTCCTCCTGATGCATCTCATTTTAATTTTAAACCAGGTATTATTCAACTTTTACCTTCTTTTCATGGTTTGGAATTGGAAAATCCATACTTGCATTTAAGGGAATTTGAGGAGGTGTGCAACACATATAATAATTTAAATTGTAGCATGAACACCATCAGATTAAAGCTTTTTCCTTTTTCATTAAAAGATAAAGCTAAAACATGGCTACAAAATTTGAGACCAGGATCCATTCGTGCTTGGGATGAAATGCAACAACAGTTTTTAAAGAAGTTTTTCCCATCTCATAGAACAAACTCTTTCAAGAGACAAATCACCACTTTCACTCAAAAACCAGGAGAAACATTTTACCAATGTTGGGATAGGTATCGAGACTTGCTTAGTACTTGCCCTCATCATGGTTTTGAAACATGGAGATTGGTTTCACATTTCTATGAAGGGTTAACACCTAAAGATAGGCAAATGGTTGAATTGATGTGCAATGGAACTTTTGAAGATAAAGACCCTGATGAAGCAATGGAGTACTTAGACTTGTTAGCTGAAAATGCTCAAAATTGGGACACTGCGGGTACATATGAGGCACCGAGTAAAACTCAACCTCATATATCTAGTGGAGGTATGTACAACCTTAGGGAAGATCATGACCTTCAAACCAAATTTGCATCTTTAGCTAGAAAAGTTGAGGCACTAGAATTGAAAAAGAGTGGTCAATTAAAATCTGTTGAAAACATTGTGTGTCAAATCTGTGAAACAAATGAACACTCAACCAATGATTGTCTAACCTTGCCTTCTTTTAAGGAATGTCTCCATGAACAAGTCCATGCTTTAAACAGTTTCCAAAGGCCCAACCACAACCCATACTCATAAATATACAACCCTGGTTGGAGAAATCATCCAAATTTCAGTTGGAAGAGTGAGAACAACAATGCACAAACTTCACAAGCACCGTTTCAAAGAAGAGGACTACGAGTAAAGGGGAAAAAAAACCTATGGAATCATTTCCTAAAACTACCAAAAATAGTGAGGTATGAACCAGACCTCTCTCCCTACTTGTTCTCAAGACTTTGGGATTAAAATGATGAAGAAAACCCCCAAGTAGATGACCTAGAATCCTTACACCAACTGCTAAGTAAAACTGGGCTGAAGAATGCATGTAAACACAGGGGTGAATGGGAAGCTAAATTCCAGAAGACCGATAATGGTGGGGGTTGGATATAATGCAAACATTATGAGAAGAAAAGTGGGAATTATGACATTTCTAGAACCTTAGACCATGCTAAAGTCAAAACAGAAAACATACTAGTGCTATTGACTTGATTTCTTATTGCGTTTGATGAAATGGTGTGATAACGGGCTTACAGTAAGGTTATGTGCAGGATTGTATGTGTTATGTGTAGGATTCTGTTGCATCCAATATTATGGTGTTGGTAGCGAATGAGTTTTCGTTGTGAATTATGTAGTTGGTAACAAATAAGTTTCACTACCAAATTATGTTGTCTATAGCGAATGAGTTTTTTCTGTCGAATTGTGTTGCTAAATTGTGTTGTCAGCAGCAAATTAGTTTCACTACCGAAATGTGTGGCCTGCAACAAATTAGTTTTCATTGTTGAATGGTGGTGTCTGCAGCGAATAAGGTTTTGCTACTGAATGGTGCTGCCTGTAGCGAATCAATTTTCACCGCTAAATCGTTTTGCCTATAGCGAATGAGTTTTCGCTGTCGAATCATGTGTCTGCAGTGAATCAAATTTCACTGTTGAATTGTGTTGCTTACAGCAAATTAGTTTGAAAGAGCAATTCAAGGGATGACTGTGATACATGATTGATTAGCCACAGTTAATGGCATTTGAATGAATGACTGGGATAAATGATTGATTAGTTATGATTAATGGCATCCGAAGTAAATGACAAGGACAAATGATTGATTAGCTACATCTAATGACATCTAATGACTGGGATAACTTATTGATTAACTTCGGCTAATGACATCTAAATAGATGACTAAGACAAATGATTGATTAGCTACTGCCAATGGCATCCTAAGTGGATAACCAAAACAAATGATTGATAGCTTCAGCGAATGGCATCCGAATGGATAGCTGGGATGAATGATTGATTAGCTATGGCAAATGACATCCAAAGTGGATGGCTGAGATGAATAAATGATTAACCTCGGCTACTGGCATCCTAAATGGGTGACTAAAAAGAATAAATGACTACCTTTGACTAATAGCATCCTAAGTGAATGATTGAGGAGAATAAATAACTATCTTCGACTAATAGCATCCTAAGTGGATGACCGGGATGAACAAATGATTAGCTACGACTAATGGCATCCAATATGGATGACCATGATGGATAAATGATTAGCTTTGACTAATGGCATCCTAAGTAGATGATCATGATGACCAAATGATTGTTTTCGGCTAATGGCATCTTAAATGGATGACCGGGATGAACAAATGATTAGCTACGGCTAATGGCATCCAATATGGATGACCATGATGGATAAATGATTAGCTTTGACTTATGGCATCCTAAGTAGATGATCATGATGACCAAATGATTGTTTTCGGCTAATGGCATCTTAAATGGATGACCAAGATTGATAAATAATTAGCTTTGGCCAATAGCATCCTAAGTGGATGTCTAGGATGACCAAATAATTAGCTTTGACTAATGGCATCCTGAGTGGACTTTCAAATTTAGGACTTATGAGTTAATTTCAATAGTTAATGCATTTATTGGGTACTATGTTCTATATATACCAAGTATAGGAAAGAACTATGATTGTTATGCTTTAAACAAAGAATAATATTACTTTGGCTAACGATATTCGAGATGGATGATTATGTTTGAGTATTGTAATTAGCCTTGATAATTGGTGAATTATTAATGGTGGTATTTATATAAGGAGAAATGATATAATTATGCTATTTTGGTTCATAAATGAAATGTAATGCTAATATTGTTTTATTATGTTTCTTTAAATTGCTTATAATGCTTGAAATTATCTTATGCTGTAAAAGCAACATCATACTAGCATGGTGAAGTATGTAATTCATTTCCTATTATTGGACAATTGGATCAAATCAACTCAGAATTAGCTTAAATTTTATATTCTAATTACAGGGGTCCGTATTTGGCTAGGAAAAGAATCCTAGCTAAATAGGAAGTCCACAAGTCAAAAGGAAGTAAATAACAAAATCCGTACAGCCTCTGGTGACCCGTATTGAGATACCTTCCCGAACTCAGATTGACCTGACATTTTAACCCAAGGTAATAAAATATGTCAGGAGACTCCACGTAAAATTTCAGCTCGATCCAACGGTCGGATTGAGAATTATGACTATTTCCATAAAATTGGATAGTTGCACATTTTACATCAAAATTCAAATTTGACCTTGCTTGGATCGTATCAGCAACACATAGATTACCTCGACGTGCCCCCAGGCGAGGAGACATATTTCTTATTCTTCTTTGAAGAGGTTTTTGAACCCTTTTTCTTTTTCTCTAGAGAGTCTCTAGCCTTAATAGCTAACTGATTAACAGTTTCCCTTTCGGTAGAATTTTGAGTTTGTGGGCTTGTCAGGATTGGTGACGTCAACTCCTTATCGGTTCAGTCCCCATCCGTATCACCTCCCATTGCGTCAATATCAAAATTTAGCTCATGACTATTAACGAAAAGAACCTGGTTCACGATCGCACAATCAGATGTATTAGAGATGACTAAACTTTGATCCAAAGCAGTACTTGTACCCCCTTGCTCCTGCTTCATGTCTCCTCGTGAACTCTTGAAAACAAGAGGAGAGGTAGGATTTTCATCTTCATAACAATCAACATTGCTCACATCTGATGCAGCCTTCTCATTCATATTACAATCAGAAATATTTGTACCAGATGTCGAACAACCATTCTCATTATAGTTACGCACTTTAGATGCCAAAGGACCATTCTCACCACTCACAGAACCCTTATTTTGTTTAGCAACTACCTGCCATTGAAACTGATTCTGCTTCTTATCCGCAGATTTAGAGTTCGCAGCTCCTACTTTCCTCTTGCCCTCGGCCTCCATTGTAAGATTATCACCCTTATTAGTAGCACATAACGCTGTCGTGTGTCCAAAGACATTATAATTATTGCACTTCGACGATATCCATTCGTAATCAGCTGAAATTGTTATGAATAACCCATCTGGACAGCGAAGGTCGTATTCCTTAGCCAACGTCTTCGTAGCATCAATCGCAACACAAACTCTTGCGTAGCTAAGCCTTTGACGCAACAATGTAGTATGATCACCATAAAGAGGAACCCCAATAGCACTCGCTACACAACTCAACCCCTTAATAGTTCAATACTCTAGAGGAACATTATACAGCCTAACCCATACCGGAACTCTGACCAAATCACCTTTCAAAAATTGCATGTTCGGTTGCCAACGTTTAAGCACCAAAGGTCTGCTTGCCATGTGCCATGGGGCTCTTTCCAGCACATTAGTGGCATGATCAACAGAATCAAAAGTGAATAGGAAGAAACCATTATCCGAAGATAAAACTTCTGATAGACCGTAGGAGCCCCAGATTCTTTTGGCAATAGAATTAACAACGGGATATGGTAATTTCTGACCCACAAAATGACCAACTAGGGTGGATTTCCAAAGTTCGCAGCCATCCTCAAACACATCAAGTGGAGGAGCTACTGTCACACGACCATCAGTCATAGCAGGGGGAGCAAAATGCAGATTACGAACTAGAGAAATACCAAGGTTCTTGCTACCCTTATTGTTATCAACATCAGAACCCTTCAAAGCATTTAAAAAATTCAATTTGGGGCTAAGGTCTAGCTTGTCTTGTTGCTGAGACCCTACCTTCAACTCATCAACTTTAGAACCCAACACATGATTCATTTCTGAAACAACATTAGAAGCTTGGGAATTAGAGTGTTTCTTCTCTATGCTAGCTTCAGAATCAGCTTGATTAACACTAGTAAACTGAGATATCCTCATCCCACGGCTGTTCAACATATCTTGTAGCTCTAATCTTAATATATGTCCAGACTTGACTTCATTGTGTTGTTCATTATTAGAGGTAACCATTGGAACAAAATCCACAGTAGAACATAAGGACATTATAGCAGCATACAAATACTAGATACCAAATTCTAAGAAGAGAAACTGAGTCTAAGAAGTAACCTAAGCTCAGAAACAACAACAACTTAATCTCAGAAACAACAAGATTCAGATTTGTTCATGAAGGAAGAAGAGAATTATAGAATTACGAGGCCAGTATCTTCGAGATCACTGATTGGAATGATGATCCGTGCGGTCAAGATGTAGAGTATGTTCTGACGCACAACATACTAAAACATGGTGACGATCCAACGGTGAACAAAGAAGATCAAGCTTAAACAAAACCCAATTCACTCTACTGCTTAAACAGTAGAAATATTACGAGATCAATATCTCCCACCTCGTTGATTGGAATGAAGATCCAGTCGGTCAATGTTTCGAGGAGGTTGGAATGAACAACATAGTAAGAAATGAGGACGATCCAACGGTGGACGAAGTAGATCTAGCTCCGACAGTTTGATCTCTAATCTCTCTCTCTCTCCAGATATCTCTCTCTCTTGTTTTGTGAGAGAAAACCATCAGATTCGGCTAAACCTAAATCATTAATTAAACCGGTTGAGAGTGGAGGTAAAAACCGAGGAGTGAAGAAAGTAAGCTTGTGTGATGATAATAGTGTGAAAAAATTAAAGAAACAATCTAATTTTTATGCAAAAGGATCTCAAATCAGATCTGCATTTTTCACTAATAAGCCAATGATCTTACTTGTGTATATAAGGAGGTTTATTTTAACACTAACGATCTTGATTCTGCTATGCCTAGTGTTTGATGATGTATTCCCTGAAGATGTCCCTAATGGATTACCCACCATTAAAGGGGATTGAACATCAAATTGATCTTGTGCCCGGAGCTTCAATTCCTAACCGTCCAGCCTATAGAAGCAAACACGAGGAGACGAAGGAGCTTCAAAGGCAAGTAGATGAGTTGATGATGAAGGGGTACATTCGTGAGAGTATGAGTCCTTGTGCTGTGCTAGTGCTACTTGTGCCTAAAAAGGATGGAACATGGAGGATGTGTGTCGATTGTCGTGCTGTCAATAACATAACAGTAAAGTATCGACATCCTATTCCTAGGCTTGATAACATGCTAGATGAGTTACATGGATCATGTATTTTCTCTAAGATTGACTTAAAAAGTGGGTACCATCAAATTAGGATGAAAGAGGGTGATGAGTGGAAAATTGCGTTTAAGACTAAGCATGGTTTATATGAATGGTTCGTTATGCCGTTTGGACTTATAAATGTGCCTAGCACGTTTATGCGTTTAATGAATCATGTCTTTCGTGCATTTAAAGGTAAGTTTGTTGTTGTGTATTTTGATGACATTTTGATCTATAGCAAGAACTTAGATGAGCATCTTGATCTTGTTGTTGTGTAATGTACTTAGTGTGTTGCGTAGTGAGCAATTATATGCTAATCTTAAGAAGTGTACCTTTTGCATGGAAAAAATTGTGTTTCTTGGCAATGTCGTTACTGCACAGGGTATGGAGATGGACGAGGAGAAAGTTAAAGCCATCCGAGATTGGCCTACACCAAAATCGGTAAGTGAGGTAAGGAGTTTTCATGACTTGATGGATATTTGTTGAAAGAGAGTCGTTTTTGTGTTCCATTAAGTTCTATGTGTGAATTGCGTGTACGTGAAGCACATGGAGGCGGGTTGATGGGGCATTTTGGTGTTGTTAAGACTTTGGATGTGTTGCATGAGCATTTTTATTGGCCTAAAATAAAAAAAAAGATGTGCAACACATATGTGATAAATGCACAACTTGTAGGAAAGCAAAATCTAGGACTCAACCGCATGGCTTGTATACCCCTTTGCCTGTACCGAAAGAACCTTGGGTAGACATTTCGATGGACTTCGTCTTGGGTTTACCTAGGTCAAAACGGGGTAGGGATTCCATCTTTGTAGTTGTTGATAGGTTTTCAAAGATGGCACATTTCATTCCATGTCATAAAACTGATGATGCAACTAACATTGCTGATTTGTTCTTTAGGGAGATAGTACGACTTCACGGGGTCCCTAAGAGCATTGTTTCTAATAGAGATGTTAAGTTCCTTAGCTATTTTTGCAAGGTGTTATGGGGAAAAATGGGTACTAAACTGTTGTTTTCATTTGATATTTAGCTGGTTGTATTGGTTCCCTAACTAATCAAGTTAGGTCTTGAGTTTTCTGTTCGGTGGCTAGCCTGTAGCCATTTGTTGTTTTACATTTCTGTTCTCATTGTAAATCTGGGGTATGCCCCTTATAATCTTTGTATCGTTTTCCTTTAATATATACGTCAACTTACCAAAAAAAAATAACTTGTCACGCCCAAACAAATCATACCAAAGAGAGAGATTAGAGATTAGAGAGAGAGATCTGGAGAGAGAGATTAGAGATCAAACTGTCGGAGCTAGATCTACTCCGTTCACCATTGGATCATCCTCATTTCTTACTATGCTGTTCATTCCAGCCTTCTAGAAACATTGACCGAATGGATCTTCATTCCAATCAACGAGGTGGGAGATATTGATCTCGTAATATTTCTACTGTTCTGCATTTTTAGTTGCAGCAGCGTGAATTGGGTTTTGTTGAAGCTTGATCTTCTTTGTTCACCGTTGGATCGTCACCATTTTTTAGTATGTTGTTCGTCAGAACATACTCTACAGCTTGACCGCACGGATCATCATTCCAATCAATAATCGCGAAGATACTGGCCTCGTAATTCTGTAATTCTCTTCTCCCTTCATGAACAAATCTGAATCTTGTTGTTTCTGAGATTACATTGTTGTTGTTTCTGAGCTTAGGTTACGTCTTAGACTCAGTTTCTTTTCTTAGAATTTGGTATCTCTAGTATTTGTATGCTGCCATAATGTCCTTATGTTCTGCTGTGGATTCTGTTCCAATGGTTACCTCTAACAATGAACAACACAATGAAGTCAAGTCTGGACATATATTAAGATTAGAGCTACAAGATATGTTGAACAGCCGTGGGATGAGGATATCTCAGTTTACTAGTGTTAATCAAGCTGATTCTGAATGGGATGAGGATTTCTCAGTTTACTAGTGTTAATCAAGCTGATTCTGAAGCTAGCATAGAGAAGAAACACTCTAATTCCCAAGCTTCTAATGTTGTTTCAGAAATGAATCATATGTTGGGTTCTAAATTTGATGAGTTGAAGGTAAGGTCTCAGAAACAAGACCAGCAAAGCCTTCGCCCCAAATTGAATTTTTTAAATGCTTTGAAGGGTTCTGATGTTGATAACAATGAGGGTAGCAAGAACCTTGGTATTTCTCTAGTTCATAATCTGCATTTTGCTCCCCCTGCTATGACTGATGGTCGTGTGACAGTAGCTCCTCCACTTGATGTGTTTGAGGATGGCTGGGAACTTTGGAAATCCACCCGAGTTGGTCATTTTGTGGGTGAGAAAGTACCATATCCCGTTGTTAATTCTATTGCCAAAAGAATCTGGGGCTCCTACGGTCTATCAGAATTTTTATCTTCGGATAATGGTTTCTTCCTATTCACTTTTGATTCTGTTGCTCATGCCACTAATGTGCTGGAAAGAGCCCCATGGCACATGGCAAGCAGACCTTTGGTGCTTAAACGTTGGCAACCGAACATGCGATTTTTGAAAGGTGATTTGGTCAAAGTTCCGGTATGGGTTAGGCTGTATAATGTTCCTCTTGAGTATTGGACTATTAAGGGGTTGAGTTGTGTAGCGAGTGCTATTGGGGTTCCTCTTCATGCTGATCAGACTACATTGTTGCGTCAAAGGCTTAGCTACGCAAGAGTTTGTGTTGAGATTGATGCTACGAAGACGCTGGTTAAGGAATACGACCTTCGCTGTCCAAATGGGTTATTCATAACAATTTCAGCTGATTACGAATGGATACCATCGAAGTGCAATAATTGTAATGTCTTTGGACACACGACAGCGATATGTGCTACTAATAACGGTGATAATCTTACAATGGAGGCAGAGGGTAAGAGGAAACTAGGAGCTGCGAACTCTAAATCTGCGGATAAACAGCAGAATCAGTTTCAATGGTAGGTAGTTGCTAAACGAAATAAGGGTTCTGTGAGTGGTGAGAATGGTCCTTTGGCATCTAAAGTGCGAACGAAATAAGGGTTCTGTGAGTGGTGAGAATGGCACTTTGGCATCTAAAGTGCGTAACTGTAATGAGAATGGTTGTTCGACATCTGGTACAAATATTTCTGATTGTAATATGAATGAGAAGGTTGCATCAGATGTGAGCAATGCTGATTGTTATGAAGATGAAAATCCTACATCTCCTCTTGTTTTGAAGAGTTCACAAGGAGACATGAAGCAGGAGCAGGGGGGTACATGTACTGCTTCAGATCAAAGTTTAGCCATCTCCAATACATCTGATTGTGCGACCGTGAACCACGTTCTTTTCGTTAATAGTCATGAGCTGAATGTAGATATTGACGCAATGGGAGGTGATACTGATGCGGATCAGCCTAACACCAAACATAATCATGCCAACAACCCATTGGAGGTGCCAATTGGGCCAATCACAAGAGCTAGGGCTAAGAAGCTTAAAGAAGCATTGAATGGGCTTGTTCAGAATATATGGAACAAAATGGACCTAGAGAGGCTTGGAACATTTAAGGAGCATGAAGAACAGCCTTTAATTCATTTAGTTCAGGTCCAAGAAGAGCCCAATTCATGTGGAACAAGGGGTTGATGTGTCCGGCCCAATACCAGCCTTGTTAGGCTTGTCTTTTCTAATACTACAAGGATAAAGAGTCAGCAATTTATTCTCCTAACTAAGTAAGGAAGTTGGCCAAATCTTATTCCTATAGAGGGGAGGACTATTTAATGCTTTTCCTCACTTAGGAAGGAAAGTAATTAAATCAGCAACAAGAGGGGAGGACTATTTAATGCTTTTCCTCACTTAGGAAGGAAAGTAATTAAATCAGCAACAAAGGAGGAAATTTGTTTTCTTATTTGTCCAAGTTAAACAAGGAATTCCAAGCTAATCAAGGACATCAAAGGGGCAACAACACAAATTTTCCAAATCAGATTTTTCCAATTTTGTTTAGGATTTGTTAAGGGTGACAAATCTGATTCTAGCTTATTTAGGATGATATTTTCGGATTTTTAGTATTTTTAGTATTTTCTTCTTAGTTTTTGGGTTATTATTACTTATTTGGGTCAATTGTAAGTGGGCTACATATAAGTCCACCTAAGGGAGGTCCATTAGGGTTTCTTTAAGTTCAAATTCAGTATAAATAAAGGCATAACCCAAACATGTAAGGGTTACGCAATTTTAAGATTAATAAAACTTCTTTGCTGCACTTATTGTGTGTTGGTGGGATAATCTCCCTTCCTTGGTTCTCTAAAGAACTGAAAACGACTTATCGAAGAACGACTGACTTCGTGGCGTCATCCTTATACTTCTCGTTCGCGAATCAATATTCGTTGGGTGGGGGTTTCTGTTTTCAATAGTGCTGGTGCCTAGGTACAAGTTATCTTTGTGTCACACTCCTATCAAACCTGATTTACTTGGCTTTCCGGGAATTGGCATCTTTGCGTGTGGGTTGCGTGACCATGTGATCACGAGGTTCGCATCATTTGGTATCAGAGCTTGGCTCCATTAATCAGGTTATATCCTCCTGAAATTTTTGTTTCTTGTTAATTCCGCAAAAAAATTCCTTAGTATCCAACTTCTTCTTCTCCTTGAATTTGCGGCATATAAAAGGAAAAAAAAAAATTGTTATTTCATTCTGTTATTGTTCAAAATATATCAGTAGCATCGAAAACAAAAAAAAAAGAAAAAAAAATTGTTCAAAAAGACTATTCAGATAAATAAAACTTCTTGTTTGCCGCACTTTGTGTGTATGTGTGTTGGTGAGATAATCTCCCTTCCATGGTTCTCTAAATGAACTAAAAAATGACTTATCGAAGAACAACTATCTTCGTGGCGTCATCCTTATACTTCTCGTTCGCGAATCAATATTCGTTGGGTGGGGGTTTCCGTTTCCAATAGTGCTGGTGCCTAGGTACAAGTTATCTTTGTGTCACACTCCTATCAAACCTGATTTTACTTGGCTTTCCGGGAATTGGCATCTTTGCGTGTGGGTTGCGTGACCATGTGATCACGAGGTTCGCATCAGTTGATATCAGTAACATAAAAAAAAAAGAGAGAGAAAAAAGAAAAGAAAAAAAAAATTGTTCAAAAAGACGTTTATTGGATTCTGCCGCAGAAAACTAAACAAGAGACAATTGGATCAAATCAACTCATAACTTTCTCAAATTTGATATTCTAATTACTAGGGTCCTAATCGCATTACATATCAAATTTAGGGTCAATTGGATATCATTTTCTTTGGGT
The DNA here is from genome assembly GCF_000495115.2 of Populus euphratica. Lineage (NCBI taxonomy): Eukaryota > Viridiplantae > Streptophyta > Magnoliopsida > Malpighiales > Salicaceae > Populus > Populus euphratica. Next base: position 87,526 of record NW_011500640.1, on the reverse strand, counting down.
TTCAAATTCGGGTCTATTCAGGTCTGATTCATAACGTTTTTACGTCAGTATATCAAACGTTGTCATAAATTGCTCAAACCTTATATTCTGTCTATTTGGGTTGATATCACACTATATCTGAAATTGTAACTCAATTGAACATTATTTACTTTAGGTTCCAGATTCGGACTTAACTTGTCGTAAACGAGTCTGTCTTGAGTCACCGTTTCAAAATTCGCTTGCTTTTTGTTGATTTCGTTTCTTGCAGTTTATTTTCATCATATCCAACATATTTGGGTGTTTTTTAATGATTTTGCATATTTTTTGTTTCTGTTTTTATTCGCGTCTTCAGTTTCGTTCATATTTCGGATAAACTCGCTTGCTACTCACGAGACTATCATCGCAGTTTCGTTTTGCTTGTTTTCTAGTTTTTTCATTGCTTCTTGAGTCATATATATATTTGGCTAGCGCTGCCAAGTTGGTTCTATTTGGTGTTGGTTTCAGTTTCGCAAGAACCGCAAGAAGGTGAGACGAGAGGTGTGAGCGTGTGAGGATATTAAGAGTGTTTGAGCGAAACACGAGTGACGTGAGGATAAATTTTCTTTTACCACTAACAACTTTTTGCAGGTACTATCATGTCAGATCAAAACAATACACCGCCCCATCCCGAGGGAGAACTTACATTTCAAATGCAAGCCATGACACAAATGATGGAGAGGATGAATTTTGTGATGGGAAATGTGTGCGACAGACTTGATAGGGTGGAGAAACGTGGTAACGAGGCTGGTACGAGCACCCAAAATGTGAAGCTTGGGGTGGAACCGAAAGCAAACAATAGCAGTAGGGCCAACAGGCCAACAAGGTGGGCTGATTGTGAGGATTTTGAGGAGGCCGTTGGTGATATCGGTGATGGTGTTTTTGATGATGAGGCCATAGACTACCGGGAAGGTTTTCGGCAGCCTAGAAACCGAAGGGATTATGGGAATAGAACTAGGGGCCAATTCGGCCAAAGGGAAAATTTCCGTAGTGTTGGGGGACATGCTGATTTAGATGGTGATTTGGATGCTATCAAACTGAAAATACCTTCTTTTCAAGGTAAAAACGATCCCGAGGCATATTTGGAGTGGGAAAAAAAGGTGGATTGGATTTTTGATTGCCATAACTATTCAGAGGCGAAGAAGGTGAAATTGGTAGTCATCGAATTCATGGATTATGCACTGATTTGGTGGGATCAGAATGTTACTAGTAGAAGACGGAGTGGAGAGAGGCCGGTAGCGTCGTGGGAGGAGATGAAAGTGTTGATGAGAAGGCGATTTGTGCCTAACCACTATTATAGATATTTGTATCTGAAATTGTAGGGTTTGAATCAGGGTTCTAAGTCCGTGGATGAGTATTTCAAGGAAATGGAGATTGCCATGATTCGGGCCAATGTGATTGAGGATCGGGAAGCTACTATGGCTAGGTTTCTAAATGGACTGAATAGGGACATTGCAAATGTTGTAGAATTACAACACTGTGTGGAATTGGAAGACATGGTCCATATGGCAACGAAGGTAGAGCGACAAATAAAGACAAGGGGCAGTACACGTTTTCAGACCAATTCGGCTTCATCTTCCTCAACATGGAGGCTGAATTTGAAAAAAGAGGGGGCTGTCCAACCAAAGCCTTATGCAAAGGCTGAACCACCTAAGGCCAAAAAGGATACTTATACGGATGGGAAAGGTAAATCTGAATCTCAACCTACTCGTGATAGAGATATTAAATGCTTTAAATGTTTAGGGAAGGGGCACATTGCATCTCAGTGTCCAAACCGAAGAGTTATGCTTATAAAAGATAATGGGGATGTTGAATCTGAAAGTGAAGAGATGCCACCTTTGATGGATTGTAGCGATGAGGAGATTGCATACCCTGTTGAGGGGGAGGCTTTGGTTATAAGACGTGCGCTGAACATGCAAATCAAAGAAGATGATGTAGATCAGCAACGGGAAAATATATTTCACACTCGATGTCACATCCAAAACAAGGTATGTAGCATGATAATTGATGGAGGTAGTTGTGCTAATGTTGCTAGTGATACACTTGTGAAGAAATTGAATCTGAGTTGTATTAAGAATCCTAGGCCTTATAGATTGCAATGGTTGAATGAATGTGGTGAAGTGAGGGTTACTAAGCAGGTTTTGATTGCGTTTGCTATTGGGAAGTATTCTGATGAGATTTTATGTGATGTCGTCCCGATGCATGCTAGTCACTTACTTTTGGGGCGTCCATGGCAGTTTGATCGGAAAGTGATTCATGATGGGTTCAGAAATAGGTTCACTATTGTAAAGGATGGTAAAACCATCACTCTTGTACCTCTTTCTCCAAAACAAGTGTATGATGATCAAATCAAATTAAAAAAGGAATGTGAGGATGGGAAGAGTGAAAATTCACGTGAGGACAATGGTGAGAGAAAACCATCAGATTCGGCTAAATCTAAATCATTAATTAAACCGGTTGAGAGTGGAGGTAAAAACCGAGGAGTGAAGAAAGTAAGATTGTGTGATGATAATAGTGTGGAAAAATTAAAGAAACAACCTAATTTTTATGCAAAAGGATCTCAAATCAGATCTGCATTTTTTACTAATAAGCCAATGATCTTACTTGTGTATAAGGAGGCTTATTTTAACACTAACGATCTTGATTCTGCTATTCCTAGTGTGGCTGTTTCTTTGATGCAGGAGTTTGATGATGTATTCCCTGAAGACATCCCTAATGGATTACCACCATTAAGGGGGATTGAACATCAAATTGATCTTGTGCCCGGAGCTTCAATTCCTAACCGTCCAGCCTATAGCAGCAACCCCGAGGAGACGAAGGAGCTTCAAAGGCAAGTAGCTGAGTTGATGATGAAGGGGTACATTCGTGAGAGTATGAGTCCTTGTGCTGTGCCAGTGCTACTTGTGCCTAAAAAGGATGGAACATGGAGGATGTGTGTTGATTGTCGTGCTGTCAATAACATAACGGTAAAGTATCGACATCCTATTCCTAGGCTTGATGACATGCTAGATGAGTTACATGGATCATGTATTTTCTCTAAGCTTGACTTAAAAAGTGGGTACCCTCAAATTAGGATGAAAGAGGGTGCTGAGTGGAAAACTGCATTTAAGACTAAGCATGGTTTATATGAATGGTTAGTCATGCCGTTTGGACTTACAAATGCGCCTAGCACGTTTATGCGTTTAATGAATCATGTCTTGCGTGCATTTATAGGTAAGTTTGTTGTTGTGTATTTTGATGACATTTTGATCTATAGCAAGAACTTAAATGAGCATCTTGATCATTTGCGTAATGTACTTAGTGTGTTGCGTAGTGAGCGATTATATGCTAATCTTAAGAAGTGTACCTTTTGCATGGAAAAAATTGTGTTTCTTGGCTATGTCGTTACTGCACAGGGTATCGAGATGGATGAGGAGAAAGTTAAAGCCATCCGAGATTGGCCTACACCAAAATCGGTAAGTGAGGTAAGGAGTTTTCATGGACTTGCTAGTTTTTATAGAAGGTTTGTGAAGGATTTTAGTACTATTGCTGCACCTTTAACTGAAATTGTGAAGAAGTCTGTTGGATTCAAATGGAATGATGCACAAGATGAGGCTTTTAAATTGTTGAAGGATAAGCTTTGTTCGGCACCTGTTTTAGCTTTGCCAGACTTTACAAGAGCTTTTGAAGTAGAATGTGATGCGTCAGGTATCGGAATAGGAGCTGTGTTAATGCAGGATAGGAGGCCCATTGCATATTTCAGCGAAAAACTTAATGGGGCAGCCTTGAATTACCCTACATATGACAAGGAACTCTATGCCTTGGTAAGAACTTTAGAGACGTGGCAACATTACCTGTGGCCCAAGGAGTTTGTCATACATTCTGATCATGAATCATTGAAGCACTTGAAAGGGCAAGGTAACTTGAGTAGGAGACATGCCAAATGCGCAACCTATAAATGCACGCAAGACATGATTCATTAAACGCATAAACGTGCTAGGCGCATTTGTAAGTCCAAACGGCATGACTAACCATTCATATAAACCATGCTTAGTCTTAAATGCAGTTTTCCACTCATCACCCTCTTTCATCCTAATTTGATGGTACCCACTTTTTAAGTCAATCTTAGAGAAAATACATGATCCATGTAACTCATCTAGCATGTCATCAAGCCTAGGAATAGGATGTCGATACTTCACCGTTATGTTATTGATAGCACGACAATCAACACACATCCTCTATGTTCCATCCTTTTTAGGCACAAGTAGCACTGCCACACCACAAGGACTCATACTCTCACGAATGTACCCCTTCATCATCAACTCAGCGACTTGCCTTTGAAGCGCCTTCGTCTCCTCGGGGTTGCTTCTATAGGCTGGGCGGGTAGGGATTGAAGCTCCGGGCACAAGATCAATTTGATGTTCAATCCCCCTTAATGGTGGTAATCCATTAGGGATGTCTTCAGGGAATACATCATCAAACTCCTGTATCAAAGAAACTGCCACACTAGGAATAGCAGAATCAAGATCGTTAGTGTTAAAATAAGCCTCCTTATGCACAAGTAAGATTATTGGCTTATTAGTGATCAAGATCGTTAGTGTTAAAATAAGCCTCCTTATACACAAGTAAGATCATTGGCTTATTAGTAAAAAATGCAGATCTGATTTGAGATCCTTTTGCATAAAAATTAGGTTGTTTCTTTAATTTTTCCACACCATTATCATCACACAAGCTTACTTTCTTCACTCCTCGGTTTTTCCCTCCACTCTCAACTGGTTTAATTAATGATTTAGGTTTAGCCGAATCTGATGGTTTTCTCTCACCATTGTCCTCACGTGAATTTTCACTCTTCCCATACTCACATTCCTTTTTTAATTTGATTTGATCATCATACACTTGTTTCGCAGAAAGAGGTACAAGAGTGATGGTTTTACCATCCTTTACAATAGTGAACCTATTTCTAAACCCATCATGAATCACTTTCCGATCAAACTGCCATGGATGCCCCAGAAGTAAGTGACTAGCATGCATCGGGATGATATCACATGATAGTACCTGCAAAAAGTGGTTAGTGGTAAAAGAAAATTTATCCTCACGTCACTCGTGTTTCGCTCAAACACTATTAATATCCTCACACGCTCACACCTCTCGTCTGACCTTCTTGCGGTTCTTGCGAAACTGAAACCAACACCAAATAGAACCAACTTGGCAGCGCTATCCAAATATATATATGACTCAAGAAGCAATGAAAAAACTAGAAAACAAGCAAAACGAAACTGTGATGATAGTCTCGTGAGTAGCAAGCGAGTCTATCCGAAATATGAACGAAACTGAAGACTCGAATAAAAACAGAAACAAAAAATATACAAAATCATTAAACAACGCCCAAATATGTTGGATATGATGAAAATAAACTGCAAGAAACGAAATCAATAAAAAGCACACGAATTTCAAACGGTGACGCAAGACAGACTCGTTTACGACAAGTTAAGTCCGAATCTGGAACCTAAAGTAAATAATATCTAATTGAGTTAAAATTTCAGATATACTGCGATATCAACCCAAATAGACAGAATATAAGGTTTGAGCAATTTATGAAAAAGTTTGATATAGTGACGTAAAAATGTTATGAATCAGACATGAATAGACCCGAATTTGAAACCCAAAGAAAATGATATCCAATTGACCCCAAATTTGAGATGTCTATTAGGACCCCACTAATTAGAATATCAAATTTGAGCTAATTCCGAGTTGATTTGATCCAATTGTCCCTTGTTTAGTTTTCTGCGGCAGAATCTAATAAACGTCTTTTTGAACAATTTTTCTTTTCTTTTCTCTTTTCTCTTTTTTTTTTATGTTACTGATATATTTTGAACAATAACAGAATGAAATAACAATTTTTTTTCCTTTTATATGCCGCAAATTCAAGGAGAAGAAGAAATTGGATACTAAGGAATTTTTGCAGAATTAACAAGAAACAAAAATTTCAGGAGGATATAACCTGATTAATGGAGCCAAGGTCTGATACCAAATGATGCGAACCTCGTGATCACATGGTCACGCAACCCACACTCAAAGACGTCAATTCCCGGAAAGCCAAGTAAATCAGGTTTGATAGGAGTGTGACACAAAGATAACTTGTACCTAAGCACCAGCACTATTGAAATGGGAACCCCCCACCCAACGAATATTGATTCGTGAACGAGAAGAATTAAGGATGACGCCACGAAGACAGTTGTTCTTCGATAAGTCGTTTTCAGTTCTTTAGAGAACCATTTGCCAATCTGGTATCTAAATTAATTAATTAATTAATTATTTGTCAACATTTAAGCATTTGTCAATCTGGTATCTAAATTAACATAATACAATAACATTCATAATAAAGTATTTCATTGTTTAAGGTCATCCCTTTAGATGTCATTAGCCTAAGCTAATCAACCATTTGTCAACATTCAAGCATTTGGCAATTTGATATCTAAATTAACATTAACATTCATGATAAAGTATTTCATTATTTAATGTCATCCCTTTAGATGCCATTAGTCGAACCTAATCAACCATTTGCCAACATTTAAGCATTTACCAATCTGATATTTGAATTAACACAATACAGTAACATTCATTATAAAGTATTTCATTATTCAACATCATCCCCTCAAATGCCATTAATCGAAGCTAATCAACAATTTGTCAACATTTAAGCATTTGACAAATTGATATCTGAATTAACACAATACAATAACATTCATGATAGAGTATTTTATTATTCAACGTTATTAAAAAGGAAGGTGAAAGCCACCTACCTATAGTAGAAGCTCTACTCGTGCTCCCCTATTGTTGTTGTTGCACCACACTGGTGGTCCCTCTAGTAATCGCAGGCTCATCTCATTAATTTTTCTCATTCAAGGATATATTTTATAATAATCATATCAACAACTAATAAATCTTTCTTTCAATCATTTCTTTCTTTATATTTTACATTTCTCTCATTACACCTATTCATGCTATCATCCTTTATCTAACCATAGTTATCATTCATTTCTTTATATTTTAACTGTTATTGTCCAACCGTTACTGTCTTGACATTGAACCGTTACTATCTGAACTCTTCTTAGATTTTTAACTATATCTAGAGTTATAGAGTTCCTTTCAAGCGATATTGGTCTTGTTAGTAAGTTATAACATGAGGCTATAAGTTCTATGAAAGATGGAGAACCCGGTTCTTCCTCTAAGGCAGTCAAAATTGCTCATAAAAAAACATTGGATTGTTATTATCCAACCATTACTGTCTGACATTGAACTATTACTATCCGACCTCTACTTAAATTTGAATTTATATTTAGAGTTATAGAAATCCGTTTCAAGCAAGATTGATCTAGTTGGAAAGTTAAGACATGACGCTATAAGTTCTTTGAAGGAAGAAGAAACCAGTTATGCCTTTAAGTCAAAATTGCTCATCAACGACATTGAACTATTACTGTCTAACCTCCTTTAGATTTTTAACTATATCTCTCATTAGAGAGCTAAGACACGAGCCTACAAGTTCTATAAAGGAAAGAGATCCCAGTTCTGCATCTAAGACAGTTGAAATTGCTCATCAACAAGCATTAGACTATTACTATCCAACTGTTACTATCTTGACATTGAATTGTTATTGTCCGCCTCTCTTTAGATTTTTAACTATATCTAAAGTTATAAAACTCCATTTCAAGAGAGATTGGTCTTGTTGGAAAGCTAAAACATGAGGCTACAAGTTCTTTAAAGAAAGAAGAACCAGTTTGGCCTTTAAGATAGTCAAAATAACTCATCAACTAATTAGTCCTTCTACCTTACAGAGCCATTCATGGCCCAGTCTTGGTTGGTAGCCCATAACTACAATTTTGCAGCTCTAAATTAAGCAAGATCAATTAATATGAAGAACTTAATTCTAATTCCCTCATCCTCCTACTCGAATTCTCTTGAAAAGTTAGGAGACGAATCTATCCAAATTCATCAACCTGTCTATTTACACATAACATTCACAATTTAACTTTTGCTCTTTTATCTCTACCCCTAGCCATATCACATACCATTTAAGTGTGTCAAAAATATCTTTTTAAGAGCTACTTTATCTTATTTATATCAATCTTCCCTCTTTGATGCATAATTTACCAAAAGCATGGCTTTAAGGGACCAAGAGTTCCTTCATTCTTTTCATGTTAATTTCATTAAATTCACATAAAACTAATTTTGACAACAGTTTCAATCAACCATAAATAATAAAGAAATACTATTCTAAACAATCCATATGATCAAGTTATAATGCATTATTATGAGTATAACATATACAAATATCAACTTCATCAAATGGTAAATTTCTAGAAATATAGGTTTAACCAAACTAACCTCAAATTTACAGACCTACTGTGCGAGAAGCACAATGTAACACCCCATCCCAGTAGTAAGATATTGTCCGTTTTGGCCCATAGGCCTCGCAGATTTGTTCTTAGTAGCCATGCATGGCCCCAAAATGTGTCTTACTAGTCAAGGTGAGCATGCTTATATAAGGCTCTCCTCCAAGTCCTCACCCATTGATATCGGATATGATAATGATGATGATGATACTAGTGAAATTGGTATCAGTAATGTGTTAGGCAGAAATAATCATGTTTGATCTTATAAAGTCTGAAATGGAGGTTAATAGTGGAAGAGGGAACTGTTATTAATAGTTGAACAAAGAAGAGATTATAGTGAAAACCAGAAGGGAGAAGTGAACAAAATATGAATGCATTTTATCCTTTCTAAATTGTTAGATATTCGTGTTCTTATATTTATTGTGATATTCATGTTTCCATAATATTTATTTTATTTCAGGATCCCCAAAATTGATTAGCAACATTAAGAGAGAGAACTGGAGAGAGAGAGAGATTAGAGATCAAACTATCGGAGCTAGATCTACTCCGTCCACCGTTGGATCGTCCTTATTTCTTACTATGTTGTTCAGATCTACTCCGTCCACCGTTGGATCATCCTCATTTCTTACTATGTTGTTCATTCCAGCCTTCTCGAAACATTGACCGAATGGATCTTCATTCCAATCAACGAGGTGGGAGATATTGATCTCATAATATTTCTACTAATCTGCATTTTTGGTTGCAGCAGAGTGAATTGGGTTTTGTTTAAGCTTGATCTTCTTTGTTCACCGTTGGATCGTCACCAGTTTTTAGTATGTTGTGCTTCAGAACATACTCTACATCTTGACCGCACGGATCATCATTCCAATCAATGATCCCCAAGATACTGGCCTCACAATTCTGTAATTCTCTTCTTCCTTCATGAACAAATCTGAAT